>NW_007226432.1:0-766 GCF_000164805.1 Carlito syrichta
ATTTGATTATAATGTGCCTTTGCGAAGATGTCTTTATATTTAATATATTTGGTGTTCTTCGGGCATCATAGATCTAATGGTCATTTCTCTCTACAGATGTGAGAAATTTCATCATTTTTTTCCTTTAAATAAAATCTCTTTTTCTGTAGCTTTTTGGACCTTCAAATATGTATATTGGTTTGATTGAAAGTGTTTCTTAAGTCCTGTAGGCTTTCATCACTTTTTAATTTTTTTTTTCTTTTTGTTCTTCTAAGTAGGCAATTTCAAACTCTCTGGTTTTGAGGCCAGTGATTCTTTCTTCTACTTGGTTGGATCTGCTGCTGAATCTCTCTCAGGAATTTGTTGTTTCAGTCATTGTGTTCTTAAGCTCCAGATTTTCTGTTTGGTTCTTTTTAATGTTTCCTATCTCTTCTTTGAAAGTCTCATTTTGTTCATGTATTGCTTTAATATAAAATCATTTTGTGATCTATCTTGTGTAGCACAGTGCACTTCTTTAAAATTATTGTTTTTAATTATTTGTTAAGCAGTTCATAGATCTTCATTATTTTAGGATTGGTTACTAGTGTTTACTTTTTTTTTTATTTTAAGGATGTATGGTACAATGCAGGATTAGGTATACAAGTGGTCATCGTACAGATATAGTTTGGGACTCACTTTGGTCCCCTCTTTGCCAGGTTAGAGATCAGGTGCCCTTATTGATGTTGTGTAACCCCTCTACCACCACCCTGGTAGGATCCTGCTACTGCCAATCATTTTCTTATAGTAT
>NW_007226433.1:0-441 GCF_000164805.1 Carlito syrichta
ACCTGGACACATCTTTCTTACCTGTAGGAAGACAACTCCTGTCCTCAGACACCCAGAGCTGGTCTGGCCAGATTAGCACATCTCATCCTGGAGACAACATTCCAATTCTTCATCTTCTCTCAAAGCCAACTTCTGAGGGACGGAAGATCAGAGAACAGGTCCTTCTCCTGTCACACTCTGTGTTGAAAGGGAAGGAGAAGACTGTCTGTCCCTGCTGCAGGAACCAAGCTGTCATTTCCACCCCCACAAACCTGTGCCCTGGCACTGCAGTAAACTGGATTAAAGTTACAAGATTTTTGGATCTAAAATGAATGTATTTACTTGTGAAAACTAAGACTGAAATGAGAACCTGGCATATTTCTCCTGTTGCTGTGATTATAGGAGAAATCATCTGAATGAGTTGAGACCAAAGTCACAGTCATTGCTCAGAAAGTGTAAGAG
>NW_007226434.1:0-711 GCF_000164805.1 Carlito syrichta
GAATTGAGAGAGTTGCCTGGGGTTGCATATCAGTCTGTATCAGGGCTGCAGCTGGAGGAGCTTTGTTGTTTCCAGAAGAAGGACTTAGCCCCAAGGGACCTGGGGGAGGGGTGAGCTTAAGACCCACCTTGAGCCTCCGAATTCCCTTTAGCCTGCTGGTCCTTTACTCTGTGTCAACATGTTCACCCCAGATTCTCTACTGCATGCAATGGCCCTTGGCTCTGTCCAGTAGTTAGGCAGAAATTCATAGCAGTGACTGTGATATCATCCTAGTCGCGAGCCCTCCCTCTGTCCATTCAGGCTCAAGAGAGAGATGGTAAATGTTAGACAAGGAATCCAGAGCCATCCTGTCCATAAACGTTTTATGTCAGAGTTTAGATGTCTCATGACATCCTAGTTCACATTTGGAAGACACCTTCTGGAACCCAATGCAGGGACCCTAACATTCCTCACTCTACAGCACGAGGCTTGGGCAGGTGCAGGGTTTCATCCCAGAGCACAAATCCCAAGTGCTGGACCCAGAATGAGATTCCTTGTTCCCAAGTGCACATGGAGTGTTGAAAGGTCCATGAGATGATGTGAGTTCCTGCCCTTGGGTGTGATCTCCTGGGGCAGACCATAGGTGCTGTGCCTCACTCAGTATTCCAGTGTGCTCTCAGGGTCAGAGTCAGATTAGGAGGTAAACAAAGTGCTTGCTTGATAAGAGAATGG
>NW_007226435.1:0-821 GCF_000164805.1 Carlito syrichta
ATGGGACCTGGGGGAGGGGTGAGCTTAAGACCCACCTTGAGCCTGCGAATTCCCTTTAGCCTGCTGGTCCTTTACTCTGTGTCAACATGTTCACCCCAGATTCTCTACTGCATGCAATGGCCCTTGGCTCTGTCCAGTAGTTAGGCAGAAAATCATAGCAGTGACTGTGATATCATCCTAGTCGCGAGCCCTCCCTCTGTCCATTCAGGCTCAAGAGAGAGATGGTAAATGTTAGACAAGGAATCCAGAACCATCCTGTCCATAAACGTTTTATGTCAGAGTTTAGATGTCTCATGACATCCTAGTTCACATTTGGAAGACACCTTCTGGAACCCAATGCAGGGACCCTAACATTCCTCACTCTACAGGTGACAGCACGAGGCTTGGGCAGGTGCAGGGTTTCATCCCAGAGCACAAATTCCAAGTGCTGGACCCAGAATGAGATTCCTTGTTCCCAAGTGCACATGGAGTGTTGAAAGGTCCATGAGATGATGTGAGTTCCTGCCCTTGGGTGTGATATCCTGGGGCAGACCATAGGTGCTGTGCCTCACTCAGTATTCCAGTGTGCTCTCAGGGACAGAGTCAGATTAGGAGGTAAACAAAGTGCTTGCTTGATAAGAGAATGGGAGGGGGCTGCAAACTCCAAGGAGCTCAAAAGTGAACATTTATTATAATTAAGTTGTCTTCAGTCAGAACAATTTCTCAAGGAATAAAAATTAAGTCAACATAAGATTCATGAGAAACTGCTTTGAACCTCAGAAGGGAATTGTGAAATGAGAGTTCACAGCTGTCCCAGGAGTGAGACAGAAAAGACCAGACAG
>NW_007226436.1:0-364 GCF_000164805.1 Carlito syrichta
CCCCCTATTGAGCCCTCCTCCTCCATTATTTTCCTCTTTTATACCCCCCTTTTTAATCTAGGGACCAAGACTACATACTGCTGAATGGACAGATTGTAAGGCAGAGGGAAATAGGTTCCAGTGTGCTCACACACCTGTTCGTGGATACTAGAATCAGCATTCTGAACCACAGCTTCCCTCTCAATTAAACCTCAAAACTGCAAAAAGTACAGATTGCAGCTTATGTTCCAACCTGAAAAGTGAACAAAGCCAGAAGACCCTCATAAGGAAGAACAGGATATTGCAGAAGAGAAATAAAAGAAACCCCACCGTCCCTCAAAAATGGAATTAAAGACGGGGAGGGAAAGGGGGAGAGAGAGGAAAA
>NW_007226437.1:0-610 GCF_000164805.1 Carlito syrichta
AATACATACTGCTGAATGGACAGATTGTAAGGCAGAGGGAAATAGGTTCCAGTGTGCTCACACACCTGTTCGTGGATACTAGAATCAGCATTCTGAACCACAGCTTCCCTCTCAATTAAACCTCAAAACTGCAAAAAGTACAGATTGCAGCTTATGTTCCAACCTGAAAAGTGAACAAAGCCAGAAGACCCTCATAAGGAAGAACAGGATATTGCAGAAGAGAAATAAAAGAAACCCCACCGTCCCTCAAAAATGGAATTAAAGACGGGGAGGGAAAGGGGGAGAGAGAGGAAAATCTACACAAATGAAGAAAAACCAAAAGAAGAGTATGGGTCTCTCCCAGACCCCTGGGAGGGCAGACGCTGAGAAAACTGACTTCAGAATGCAAACAATGAAGAGCCCCCAGAATGAAGGGTCTCAAACTACAAATGTAGATATCATGACAATAATGGAGAGATTAAAAAGAATTGAGGAGACACAAGAAGAAACTAGGAAGGAGCTGATATCTGAGATAACAGTAATAAAGAATACTGTGAATGAAATAAATAACAAACTGATAAGCATGGAAAAGCAGAATTACCCATGCAGAAGAAAGAATCTCAGAGTTTGA
>NW_007226438.1:0-9149 GCF_000164805.1 Carlito syrichta
CATCAGCACAGGAGGGTGCAGAGGCGCCAAGTCTTTCTCCTGGGAGGAAGTCTTGTGCTGAGGACCTGGCAGTGATTCAGTGCTGTTCCTTCTCACTCTCCTGGGAGGCAATCGATGTCGGGGAGAAAGAGGACTGAGGCAGGAGTTGCAGGGTCAGAGGAGCTGATCTCTGCGACAAGTTCCTCAGGTTGTATTTTTATTCTGTGTAAATGAGGGACAATGAATCAACACTGACTGATGTTTCCTGTCCTCAACACTCTAAGGTTCCCAGGAAATTCAACTTGAGATTTATACCAATGCCAAGAATAACCCCTGGCCCACCCATTTCTATGTTTGTGCAAGAGTCACAAGGCTCAGAGAAAGAGCTCTATATCCTGCATCCTTAGCAAGGTAGAAAGGTATGAGCAGGCAGGCTTGACAGGTAATTTATGAACTTCCAGCCTCAAGTTTCCTCACCTGCAATAGGAAGGAGGAGGAGAAGAACCACCTGAGGTGCCTACCAGAAGGAGTAAAGGGCGGGACAGTCTGAGAGCTCACGCGGCACCTGGAACCTGGCAGGGATCCTGTGCCAGCTCTGTTCCCTTCCCTGCACTCCACACACAAGTTCATTCAACCATAAAGTGTGAAGAAAAGAAATAGACCTTGGCCTGCCAGGGGCAAGGACACTGGTTCACAGATAGCAAACCACCTCCCTGGGGAGGACCCACAGTCAGCCCCAGTCCTGCTCAGCTCAGCTCACTCTCAGGCACAGCCTGAGTCCGGCCCCTGACAGATGTGCTCTGGGACTTTCATGCCTCCCCACCCTGTGGGCCCATTTCACTGTGTGCTGGCCCACTGGGCATCTTCCATGTGGCCAAAGAGAGCATCCCTCGCAGCCTACAGTGAGATGTACAGATGACCAAGTGGATGGAGGAGGGCAGGGTGAAATTACACAGTGCTCATCTGGGTGAATGCTGCTTTGTGTATTAGGGTTTTGGCAGCAGCAGCACACATCTAAGCAGGTAATGGGTCCGAGCCAACTTGGTGCTCTTTAGAAGCACTGACTAAGGTTTGGCAGGTACTGTGAAGATCACCTCATCCAGCCCCCACCGGATAACAAGTGTGTCACTTTGGTGAAGCAGGCACTGGCGGTTGCCCTGTCAGCCCCCACTGCTATCTCCCACCATGTTAGCCTCCTTCATTCAGGTCCTCCAACATACCAAGCCCACACCAATCCCATCTTCTGGAATACTCTTGCCCTCTGCTACTCTTTACACAACTGCTTCTCTACTCATGTTGGGTCTCAGCTTGAATGGCATCTCCCTAGAGAAGTCTGCCCTGACCACCCGAAGTGGACCCTGTTTGCTTCCCATCACACTTCTCCCAGGTGTTACTCAGCTGATTGTGAACTAGCATCTTAGCCATCTCTCTCACTAGACTGTAAGCTCCCAGAGGGCAGGGCCCATGTTGATCTCATCCCTGACTGTATCATGGTTGGCTTGTGCAGCACCTGGCACCCAGGAAGTGCTCAATAAATATTTACTATATTAAGCCCAGAATGGTGGCACCCACCAGTAGTTCCAGTTACTTCAGAGACTGAGGTGGGAAGATTGCTTGAGTCCAGGAGTTCAAGGCCAATCTGGGCAACATAGCAAGACCCTGTCTCTTAAACATTTTTTTAAAACTATATTAATGAATGAACAATAATCCTGGAGGAGGTGCAATTTCTAAACCACTTAAATCAAGTCAAACTTTGCATCAATGACAAAGTTTAACTCAACGACCAGAAGATCCTTGCGTGTGAAACCTCAAAGTCCTGTTAAATGGGAAGATGCAGCCCAAGGTGGCTGACATGGTATTGTCACCGTTCAAAGGCTTATCAGGTTTTTGCCCTTAACTCTTTGATGCATTCAGGCTGGTTGGTGAGACTTAATCCACCTAGTTAACTGTTAACTACTCTGGCCCCAGTGACACATCATCTCACATTATTAACTATGACGCAGGAAGTGAAGAACAATCATTTGAGGCCCTTCCATCCCAGAACCTGGCTCCCTCCCCAGACTTGATAGCTACAAGCTCTGGGTTGAACAGTTTGTGGGCTTGTGTCGCAAGGAGGCTAATAAAAACACATTTCTCGAACACCGTCTGGTGAGAGCAACTGAAACACATTCTCCTCGAAGAACAATATGATATATATTTTTTAAGTCCTGAATTCAAAGGGAAACAAGAGGCATGAAGACCTCAGATGGTTTACAGGACTATACCTTTCAGTGTCTGAGCCATCTTGATGAAAAGTTTAAAACCCAGGCATGGGAAACTGATAGGAACTTCAAGAGAGCCTCTGACACTTTCAAAAAGGAACTTAGAGGTCCTCAGGAAATGTAAGTGGGCAGAGATTTTGCTGTGAAAAGGAGGGTCAAGATGGAAGAACTAGAACTGGCTGTGAATATCGAGTCAATCCTCAGAAGAGGGGGCTCCAAGTTTGTGGGTGAGGTGTCTTTCCAGTCCCCACATCAGGAATTTAGCTGCTGGCACCTTCTAATGAGAAAACAGTCTCAACCATGAAGTGGACTCTACTGGAAGATTTCCAAAGGGAAAGTCCCTCCAGTTACTCAGAGGAAAAAAAAATTACCTACTTGGTCTGGAATCCGGGGATATTTTATGCAGATGTCTCTAACAGAAGTTAATAAGGGGAAGTCAGCCTGCCTTTGATTATTCAAACAGGCTACTGCTCTTAAGGATTGCACAACTGTTGGGCAAGGCAGGGGTGGGTTTGGCTTTTAAAAGATTTTTTCAGCCTGTCCTCATGGAACTACTTATTCTTTTCTAAGAACTTTTCATTCTAACCTCCCTCCTCACATCTTCCAAGTGCCTGTGCTGTGGTGGGATTGTGATGGACAAAAGAGCCATCCCAGATGTCACTGTGGCCACTATTGGGCCAGCCAGGGCACAGGTGACCACTCCTGGTGCAGCCACAGGGTTCTCAGAACTGCATAATCAGCTTCCTCGCTGAGAAGTCGATGGGACACTCACTTAAATTTTTTTTTTTTTGATACAGGCTAAGTAATTTTAACCTGCAACCTTCAGGTAATAGGAGTTACCCAAGCTCCAGGAATTATCACTGTGTGGCAAAACCCATCCTCCTGTTTCCATGTGGTTCTATTTCATAATGTGCCAGAGGAGATAGGAGACAACATCCCTTCACCCAGGGCAAGAGTACAGGAGCACAAAGAAGGATGTCTTGGAAATACACACAGCCTGTCTCCTCCAGGCCATGCTGACTGCCCAGCTAGCAACAGAATCCACTTGGTTTCAGAGCAACCCAAATTTGGAGCTTGGGAGAAAAAGCCTCTATCAGGAAGACTTCTAGGATAGGTCCCGCTAATAGAGGGGCAGGTAATAAAAAATCATGGGAAAAGAAACAGGGGAGGGTGGGAAAAGTACCCTTTAGAAAAAATCCTTCCGACGTCCTGGAGCTACACAGTGGGGGAGCTGAGCTCTTAGGAAGGAGAGGGAAAATATTCTGCTTCCGGAGACAGCTCCAAAATCATGAGTAGGTGTGAGAAACAAGGAAGCTTAGAGACTTAAAAAAAAGAAAGAAAGAAAGAAAAGAAAAGAAAAGAAAAGAAGGGGGAAAAGGAAGGAGTCAGGCAAGGAGGGAGTGAGATCTTTGAGAGACAGGGGAATTAAAAAACACCATAGCAACAACTCAGTCCACCTACCCTGGCCGCCCACCCACAGCCTGATTCTTTACTGACGCATTTGAGAACAAGCTGGTTCCTACCAGCTCAGGAAGGTGAGCAAACCCAGAGAGCTCATTAAATCCCTTCTCAGCGACTCTTGTCTGCCTGCAGATAGTGAGCAAGGAAGATATAAATAGAAGTTATATAACATCTCTTTGTTGATTCCTGTGCTTACCAAAAAAATGCAGCATGACCTTGTTTTTCTTTAGAGTTTGCCTCGGCCTGCTGGTTGAGGACTTTAATCCAGATAGGAATCATCTTAAAGTTTAAACAGCAGGATATAGATTTCCAAGTTAAAGGTACTCAGAATGGTTGTCCAAGTTAGGAACCCTCTTAGAGTCAAGTCCTCCTTGGCATTAAAAAAAAAATCCACTAGCTACAAAAACTAAAATAAAGTAAGGAATCTTGTAGCTTCCTCTCAGAACATTTCCTGATGAGAATTAAAGAGTAAATTTAATACCCAAGAGCAAAGAATCATTAAAATGGCATCTTGGGTTTTTGAAAGGAGGCTACAGCACCACATATATATTTAAAGCTAACTGGTGGTTTCTAAATACTCTCCAGGCATAATCAGTTATCTTTTTCTTCCTTAACAGGAATGACAGTAAGAGTCCAGTGGACAGAAAAGGCCTCCTCAAAGATGCTGCTAGCAATAAGCACTATCCAGGAAAACATAAATCAGGTGTCCTGAAATCCAGTCTAGCCTAGCCAAATCCTCCAGTGCCCCTCCATGCTTGTGACCAGAATCTCACTTCAGTATCTCTGTCAGGAGGTAGTTTAAAAGAAGTGTGTGTGTATAGGATATGCTGCTGGCTCCCTGATTTTGATTTATTGTTTAAGCTGTTGATGCCACAAAACTTTTGAAAACTGTGCCATGGGAACTTTTCCTCAGCAAGCATTCTTCAAGCAATGTTACAGGTGTTCATGAGTTCAGTGGTCTTAGTACTTTTTTTCAGGTCTTAGAATGTGTGGTTTGAACTGAAAGGACTTTCAAACCTATGAGGGGAGACCCCAAAAAAACTGGAATTATTTTTTGGAGGGTGGACCCCTTGTAGTACAGGCTTCTTCCACTAGGTAAGTGTTCTAGGAACCCACTGGCATAAGTGTACCCCCGCTAGTGTTATGAGAGGCTGTATTTGGCTTCAGTGAAAAAAAAATTTTTTTTGAGATTCTTTCAGTCCATTTGGCCATTTCATGATATATGAGTGTACCTGTCCACAATGTGCTGAGTGTTCAGCAGTTTTTAACCAAAAATGGCATGGCCCGCCCTTCCTATTTACCCAGTCTCACCCCATGTGACTTCTTTTTTGTTTCCCCAGATAAAAGGAGTCCTCAAAGGGAAATGTTTGTAGATGTGGAAGAGTTGAAACAAAAACAGCAGAAGCTCTAAAAGGTATAAAACTTGACGAGTTCAAAACTGTTTTAAGCAGTGGAAAAAGCATCTCAGTAGGTGTATTGCATCAAATGGAGAGGACTTTGAAGGTGACTGAATTTAAACATGCAAGAATTAATACACAACTTATAATAAATAAATTCCATTTTGGGGGGGATCCCCCATGTATAATGCAAAAATTTCCAACGCAAATATCTTGAAGGGTCAGACACTTAGGTGTTAGTTAAACGAGGCAGGAGGTAAGGGGGACATGATGACCTGAGCGTATACAGAGGCCCCACTTAAACATTCAAAAAATTCTACAGACAGTGTTTTTGATGCATCATCTCTCAGTAAAACAAAATACCCCATCAGGCTATAATCAGTACAGAGGTGCTGTGGCTGTCATTTCTACTGTGGGATTTCCTTTTTCATTAGAACTAGTAGGTGGCCAAAAACACAATAATGCACAAATTCAGGCAAATAATTGAGTATCAAATATGAGTAATTAAAAAGATGCCCATGTAATATGAGGCTTTTGCCATTACAGTATTTAAAGTGGCTAGATGACTCATAAAATGACCAGAATGAGAGTTTGTTGTTGTTTTGTTTCTACTTTAAGAAGACAAAGAATTGTAATTAGTCTTCAAGGTTACCTAATACCAACCCTTGTCTAACATTTGAGGGATCAGATTGAGAGTTTAAAAGAGCTGCTGCAGAGACAGAACAAAAGTCCACCTCCCCTGGCCAGTACCTGGTCCCAGGTCATGTCACTGAAGCTCATCTGGTAAGCCCATCTGGTAACCAAGCCCCACCAGCTTTCCTTGTCTCTTCTCTTCTTCTAAATCCCTGTAGAGGAAAACAACTTCTGCCTTCTATGGTATGAACAATGAGGATCTGGTAGGAACCAACACATCTTCATGTCCCAGTGCAGCGATGTTGCCAGGTAACAAATGTAGAAATATACGCCGAAAATTGTATGTGACAATATACAACCTCCGCTCTGCAGCTGATAACCGAGGGAGTGTTAAAACACCGTGTTCTCTTAACACTTGGGCTTTTGGTGTGAAAATAAAATTAAACGGGATACTTCCTCTTGTAAATATAAAACAGGCATACAACTCACACATGTATCCACTAATGGGAAATAGTAGAGAGGTTTGCAAGAGCTATCTGTAGTGCATCCTAGCTCTCACCCTCCCTCAAGGTGAATTCCACAAAACCCAAAGAAACAGAATGACTGAGCAAGACCCTTTCTTATGTCAGGGACAAGTTCCCCTCTGATTACTGTGAGAAAGCTACTCACAGGTAGGATATCAGGGGAAATTAAGAAAAAGCTCATACACTATTATTATAAAACTGAATATGCTTCCATTGTGTAGGTTCATAAGTCTGTCTTTAAAACCTCACTGGATATCCAAGCAGTGATGACGCACTTCTCAGATCAAATAACCAATGCAGTCTATTCCCACCCTGACAATACCAACATAGACACTGCTCTCCAGTATGCAAAGCACCAATGTGGATACGTAGCACTGGATAGCTCCTTCATATTGGAGCAGGCAGTCTAGAATGGTGGAAAGGTGAGAGATTTCTGAAGGCCTTGTGCTCAAATCCCAGCTCTGGGTGCCATCTGGATGACTTTGGGTAAGACACATGGATCTTTTGAGACTCAGTTTCCTTATCTGTAACTGTGGCTATCCCATGTAGTCCAGATAAAGTACCTAATGGCACCATGCACAGTGGTGGGCACTTTATAAAGGCAAAAAGTCCTTTTTTGCCTTCCTCTTCCTTCCCCAAACCATGAGTACTCTTCAACCAGCAAAGACATGGATGTGGGGATAATCTGGTGCATTTAGTTTCTTTGAGCAAAGCAGGCAAAAGCTGAGATCTAATAAGCCTCCCATTATGCCAAAGCACATATGCATCTTTAGATGCAAATAAAAAACAACACTAATACGTTAACAATATAATGTAAAATTTCACAAGAACCCTAATTTACATGAGCTGTCCTCAATCTCCACAGTGAGGAAGTTATGTAGTACTGTCTTCATGTATTTTCCTAGACCTGGGAACCTGGAACTTGCTGGAAGTGAAGCTGCATGTAGGGAATATATAATTTTTTTTTGGTGAACAAGATGATTGGTCTGAAAGGAAAAGTCTTTCACAGTTTCCTTCTCTGGCATTCATGAGCTGAGTTTATAAACAAAGTAAAATATACTTGAGCTGTCTTCTGATACATCAGGAAGGCAGTGCACTATCCACAAAGAGTCCACCACCAAAGTCCACCACCAAAGAGAGGAGACACAAATCCCAATGTGTCCAACGAGCAGAACCAAGGTTCTTGAAGGGGCCATGTCTGCACCTGGAAAATTGGTTGGCGGCATCTCATATTATGTAGAGAGGCTAAGTACTCAGGCTCTGGCAGGAAACCAACCCTGACACAACTACCAGCTAGCTCTGTGGCTCTGAGCAAGTAACCTGACCTCTCAGATCCTCTATTTCCTCATTAGCAAAAAGGGGTCTACCCTATGCCTACCATATCGGAGCCTTATGAAGAGTAAATGAGGTCATGCGGAGAGGCACTTAGCCTCACTCCTGGCACATGAGCACTCATTACTTCTACTATCTATAGTTATTATTAAGAAAAAAAGAAGAGGAAACCAGCTCATTAAGTACTACTGGCATCACAAGGATATTTCTCCAAACTGACATTATATATTTCCCTTGGATTCAGATCAGTTTAACCCCCTCCCACCCCGAAAGAAGGTGCCCATTATAATGGTAATAACCATTATCAAAACAATTTGACGTTTCACATCCTCATGTTTATATTCAGAAATAATAAGAAGGTGAAAGTCACACAGTGGCCACACAGGGGAAGAACTTTCATTCCTTCAGTGAACATCTACTGAGCACCTCCCATAGTCCAAGTGCCAGGAAGTCAGATGGAAGTTTGACACTGGAAGAAACAACACTATCGGGTGAGTGGAAGAGGGAAGATAAACAATGAAAAAATAACCAGAGTTGCTATTTATGAGCAATTACTACATGTTAAGTGTCATGCTGAGCTGAGTACTTTCCACATATAATCTCAGTGAATTCCTAGGATAATTTACAGAGCAGGATTATTCAAATTGATACATCACATTCATACTAAGTACCCTTCATCAAACACTTGTGGAGAACTCCTCTAGAGGACTCAGGGGTGTCGACAGACTTGGTCTCTGCCCCCTTGAGTCTTATAGTCAACCCCCAGTTAAAGTTTGGTCAGAACTACAGTAAATAAAGCATAGCCCATTGCCTCTGCCTCGGGGATCAACAGGAAGTTTCCAGAGCAGGAGACGTTTCAGTCAGGGCTTGGGGAGCCTGCCAGGCAAAGGAAAAGACGGCATGTCCCATATGGAGCAAAGACATCTGAGCCCTTAGCCCAGCAGGGACTGGCCAACTTGAGGTACAGCTGTAGGACAATGAGCATGGGGGAGGAAGTGCAGAAACCCAGATGGGGCCAGATTATGCAGATACCAATGGCTGTCATTGGGGTGGCCATGGAGTCCTTACTCCATGGAAGGATATTAAGACAGGAAAGGAGGCAATTAGATTTTCATTTGGGGAGCATCACCAAAAACTGTGTGGAAGAGAGAAACGCCCAGAGGCAGGGAAGCTGGTAAGAAGCTATCTCAGCCACCCAGGCAAAAGGCCATCAGGCTCAGAGCTCAGACTGCTCCATGATGGCAGGTGGTCTAGGATGCCAGTCAAGAGTCTGAGCTCTGAAGTCACCGTGCCTGTTTCAAATCCCAGCTCCTCCATCCCCAGCTGGGCCACACTGACTCTACTGTGCCAGCTATCTGGACTCATGATAAGTCCTAACTGAATGTCAGCTAGTCAATGACCAGGAGGTGGAATAGACAAAGAATTAAGTCCTGCAAAAGCAAGAGAGAAGAGAGACTGGTGACTCCTGGATGTCGAGCTTGGGTGATGGGAGTGCTGGTGGCGGGGGGAGTCCACTCACACAGCTATGGAGTACAAGAGGCCGAAAGGAGTGGAGGAAAGGG
>NW_007226439.1:0-586 GCF_000164805.1 Carlito syrichta
CATTATCAAAACAATTTGACGTTTCACATCCTCATGTTTATATTCAGAAATAATAAGAAGGTGAAAGTCACACAGTGGCCACACAGGGGAAGAACTTTCATTCCTTCAGTGAACATCTACTGAGCACCTCCCATAGTCCAAGTGCCAGGAAGTCAGATGGAAGTTTGACACTGGAAGAAACAACACTATCGGGTGAGTGGAAGAGGGAAGATAAACAATGAAAAAATAACCAGAGTTGCTATTTATGAGCAATTACTACATGTTAAGTGTCATGCTGAGCTGAGTACTTTCCACATATAATCTCAGTGAATTCCTAGGATAATTTACAGAGCAGGATTATTCAAATTGATACATCACATTCATACTAAGTACCCTTCATCAAACACTTGTGGAGAACTCCTCTAGAGGACTCAGGGGTGTCGACAGACTTGGTCTCTGCCCCCTTGAGTCTTATAGTCAACCCCCAGTTAAAGTTTGGTCAGAACTACAGTAAATAAAGCATAGCCCATTGCCTCTGCCTCGGGGATCAACAGGAAGTTTCCAGAGCAGGAGACGTTTCAGTCAGGGCTTGGGGAGCCTGCCAGGC
>NW_007226440.1:0-710 GCF_000164805.1 Carlito syrichta
GAAACAACACTATCGGGTGAGTGGAAGAGGGAAGATAAACAATGAAAAAATAACCAGAGTTGCTATTTATGAGCAATTACTACATGTTAAGTGTCATGCTGAGCTGAGTACTTTCCACATATAATCTCAGTGAATTCCTAGGATAATTTACAGAGCAGGATTATTCAAATTGATACATCACATTCATACTAAGTACCCTTCATCAAACACTTGTGGAGAACTCCTCTAGAGGACTCAGGGGTGTCGACAGACTTGGTCTCTGCCCCCTTGAGTCTTATAGTCAACCCCCAGTTAAAGTTTGGTCAGAACTACAGTAAATAAAGCATAGCCCATTGCCTCTGCCTCGGGGATCAACAGGAAGTTTCCAGAGCAGGAGACGTTTCAGTCAGGGCTTGGGGAGCCTGCCAGGCAAAGGAAAAGACGGCATGTCCCATATGGAGCAAAGACATCTGAGCCCTTAGCCCAGCAGGGACTGGCCAACTTGAGGTACAGCTGTAGGACAATGAGCATGGGGGAGGAAGTGCAGAAACCCAGATGGGGCCAGATTATGCAGATACCAATGGCTGTCATTGGGGTGGCCATGGAGTCCTTACTCCATGGAAGGATATTAAGACAGGAAAGGAGGCAATTAGATTTTCATTTGGGGAGCATCACCAAAAACTGTGTGGAAGAGAGAAACGCCCAGAGGCAGGGAAGCTGGTAAGAAGCTA
>NW_007226441.1:0-1396 GCF_000164805.1 Carlito syrichta
GACTTGGTCTCTGCCCCCTTGAGTCTTATAGTCAACCCCCAGTTAAAGTTTGGTCAGAACTACAGTAAATAAAGCATAGCCCATTGCCTCTGCCTCGGGGATCAACAGGAAGTTTCCAGAGCAGGAGACGTTTCAGTCAGGGCTTGGGGAGCCTGCCAGGCAAAGGAAAAGACGGCATGTCCCATATGGAGCAAAGACATCTGAGCCCTTAGCCCAGCAGGGACTGGCCAACTTGAGGTACAGCTGTAGGACAATGAGCATGGGGGAGGAAGTGCAGAAACCCAGATGGGGCCAGATTATGCAGATACCAATGGCTGTCATTGGGGTGGCCATGGAGTCCTTACTCCATGGAAGGATATTAAGACAGGAAAGGAGGCAATTAGATTTTCATTTGGGGAGCATCACCAAAAACTGTGTGGAAGAGAGAAACGCCCAGAGGCAGGGAAGCTGGTAAGAAGCTATCTCAGCCACCCAGGCAAAAGGCCATCAGGCTCAGAGCTCAGACTGCTCCATGATGGCAGGTGGTCTAGGATGCCAGTCAAGAGTCTGAGCTCTGAAGTCACCGTGCCTGTTTCAAATCCCAGCTCCTCCATCCCCAGCTGGGCCACACTGACTCTACTGTGCCAGCTATCTGGACTCATGATAAGTCCTAACTGAATGTCAGCTAGTCAATGACCAGGAGGTGGAATAGACAAAGAATTAAGTCCTGCAAAAGCAAGAGAGAAGAGAGACTGGTGACTCCTGGATGTCGAGCTTGGGTGATGGGAGTGCTGGTGGCGGGGGGAGTCCACTCACACAGCTATGGAGTACAAGAGGCCGAAAGGAGTGGAGGAAAGGGGATGACAGCATGATGGGGTCATGCTAACTTCTTATAGTTAACACAAGTAGAGATGGGATGGGAGCAAAAGTCTAGAAATCACCAGAGACATAAGGCTAGGAGCAAAACCTTTAGGAATTGTTGGCATAAATGGTAGCTGGAAGCCTTGAAGTAGATGAGGTCACCTGGAGGGTTTGTAGAAAAAGAAGACAAACAGGCTGGAGACAAGGCTCCAACATTTCAGACATTTTTAGGTCAAGTGCACATGCCCTGAGGAGTCCTGGTGTTCACCACTAGGAAAACATTCAGGAGGCACTGGAATAGTATAGCATTGGGCCATAAGGAAGTGACTAACCTTTAAACATGATGCTCTTTGGTAGGCCAGTTGGGGGGTGGGAGAACTCATAGATCAAAAGTCCAGAATCTCAGTTGTCTGAACTCTCGGGCCACATATACAATTGCCCAAGGAATGACTTGCCTTACCCAAATCTGTGCTGAAAGGTGGTAAACAGGAATGATGGGATACATCCCAGTGGAGGCAGTGAAGGGAGAGGGGAGATCACTTCTAGAGAGGAAAAA
>NW_007226442.1:0-685 GCF_000164805.1 Carlito syrichta
CAGCCATGCAAGTGGCCATCTTGGCTATTCTAAGACCCATCAGCCCCAGCCAAGATCACACAAAGCAAAAGAACCACCGAGCTGAGCCTAAGCACAAAGAACTGTGACAGGTATCAGAATAGCCTTGCTTTAAACTATTATTATTATTTTTTTCATTTTATTTTAGTTTTGAGTTCGGGTCTCTGTCACCTAGGCTGGAGTACAGTAGCATGATCACAGCTCATTGCAGCCTCAACCTCCTGGCCTCAGAGATCCTTTTACCTCAGTATCCCAAGTAGCTGGGACTATAGGCACATGCCACTATGCCCAGCTAATTTTTTATTTTTTTGTAGAGATGAGGTTTCACTATGTTGCCTAGGCTAGTCTCGAACTCCTAGGCTCAAGCAATCCTCTTGCCTTATCCTTCCAAAGTACTGGGATTACAGGTATGACTATCAAATTTTGAGGTAGTTAGTTACTCAATGATAGATAACCAAAATGACATGTAGGAAAGGAGGGTACAAGAGGCATGGGAGATTTGGCATGGGTTTTGTCCAGCTCTGCAGCTTGAAGTCATAACCTCTTGAGCTTCTGTTTCCTCATCTCTACAGTGGGTATAATGTAGGCCCAACATACCTCACAGAGCAACTAGGAGACTCATATGAGATATCTTGAATGAAAGGACTTCATAAACAGTAAATCTTCA
>NW_007226443.1:0-735 GCF_000164805.1 Carlito syrichta
ATGGGGTGGATTGGTACTACAGAAGCAGATTTTTAATTCAGCATAATAAATAAAAACTTTGTGATTTAGAAAAAGATTGTTGGTGACGAGGTGAAAGTATTGCCTCAGAGTGTTAAGCAGCCCACCTTTTTCTGTTTCAGTGATCAGTGGTTAAAGCAGAAAGCATCATTCTAATTTTTATATAGTCTACTCCTCCAGAAGCAAATTATGAAAAGATTCTGTTTGGGTATATGTATATTAAATATTGGAATCAATTTATATATAACAGCGCTAGGGAAAACTAAGGGAATTGGGAACATTTGGGAATCATCTATATTTTCATCATTTTTTTAAAAAACTAGGTTCACCTAGTAACTGAAGAAGAGGAATCAGCTAATACATATGCAATACATCAGGTAAATTGTTTGAAAGTTACTATCATTTAGATCTAAATGTAGACATTGTCCCCAAAAGACAAAATGTTGACCAGCCCTCTCCCCTTTTTAACACCTTCAAGTTAAGGTATAAATTATATAAGATCAAATTTACTTTTCTTAGTTTACAGTTGTACAAGCTTTGATGAAAATACATGTTTTGATAAACATATGACTATATAGCCAGCACAAAAATTAATATGAAGAACAGTTTCTTCTCTCCCCAAATTTCCCTGTGCCCCTTGTAGTTAAGCCCCACCCCCATTCCTAGCTCCTGACAACTTCTGTCACTATGTTTTGCCTTTGAAAGAGTGTCATATAA
>NW_007226444.1:0-731 GCF_000164805.1 Carlito syrichta
TTTTAAGCAAGAAGAATTTTTAATTGTTATCCAAAATACCAGTCATGTGCTGATCAGCAGAGGTTACTCTTTGTGTTAAAGAAAGTGAATGCTTTATTTTCTAGAGGTTAAGTCTTTATTGGCTAATTAAATGTACCTAAGCTTCTTGAATAGTGGTTTGTCTCATAATATGATTTGAGTTGATTGCCTTGGTTATTGTGAGTCCTTGATTTTAGTTACTTATTTTGTTTATTTAGCAGCATTAAAAATATTGTAGTATAGTATTCAAAGCATGTTTTAGACTGTTGAAGTGCCTCTATCCTGAGAATGTTTTATAAATTCAGATCCCAGTTATAAAAGTACATTTAAAATATGGTCATGTATCTTTCTGAGGGTTGTTTTCCTGTTTTTTTTCCCTTCTCTTTCACAGGTGGTTCTTCCTGTACTTGGATACAATATTCAATACCCAAAGAATAAAGTAGGGCAGTGGTACCATGAAATACTTAGCAGAGATGGACTACAGACATGTAGGTTTAAAGTACCTATTCTGAAACTGAATGTTCCAGGATGCTACAGACAGATTTTGAAACATCTCCATAATCTCTCATACCAACTAATGGAAGATCATGACGTTGATATCAAAGCAGAAGGTTCCCTTGTTGATACAGCACCTTTATCACTTTTGATTTCTTTTGATCTTGACGCTTCATGTTATGCTACAGTTTGTCTGAGGGAAATCATGAAGCATGATG
>NW_007226445.1:0-2047 GCF_000164805.1 Carlito syrichta
CTTATTTTGTTTATTTAGCAGCATTAAAAATATTGTAGTATAGTATTCAAAGCATGTTTTAGACTGTTGAAGTGCCTCTATCCTGAGAATGTTTTATAAATTCAGATCCCAGTTATAAAAGTACATTTAAAATATGGTCATGTATCTTTCTGAGGGTTGTTTTCCTGTTTTTTTTCCCTTCTCTTTCACAGGTGGTTCTTCCTGTACTTGGATACAATATTCAATACCCAAAGAATAAAGTAGGGCAGTGGTACCATGAAATACTTAGCAGAGATGGACTACAGACATGTAGGTTTAAAGTACCTATTCTGAAACTGAATGTTCCAGGATGCTACAGACAGATTTTGAAACATCTCCATAATCTCTCATACCAACTAATGGAAGATCATGACGTTGATATCAAAGCAGAAGGTTCCCTTGTTGATACAGCACCTTTATCACTTTTGATTTCTTTTGATCTTGACGCTTCATGTTATGCTACAGTTTGTCTGAGGGAAATCATGAAGCATGATGTTTAAAACTAATATCCTTGAAATAATCATATATATATATATATATATATCACTCTTTGAAGGAAAGAGAGCTAAGATTTCCTGAGCATCTGCCATATGCTAGGAGCTTCATAATTGTTATCACCTTTAATTTTCATAGCATCCTGAGAAGTTGAAATTTAATGTAACATTACAGAGGACATATAGCTAGTAAATATCAGGTCTAAATGTAAGATCTGTCTGACTCCAAAGCCTGTGTTTTTTCTGTTATGTATTGTTTCAGTGACCTTTATTCTGTGTCATAGAAAGATTCTTTTTAAACCATTAGAAACATATAATACTGTAAGATAACATTTAAGAAAAAAGAGGTTATAAATAATATGCATGCCCTCCAGAACATTGCCTAGAACATAGGTGAAACTAGGTTGCAATGAAAGCAACCTAGTTTGGAAAGAAAAATAGATGAAACATTTGGCTTGTTGTTATTGTCATTCTTTTCTACATTTGAAATTACTGATCATAACAGTATACAAGAGAAATACCATCACTCTATTCATGATAGCTACCCCAGTGTATTTATTATCCTTTTTTGAGATAAATAATCTTTGATGAAGATTGAAATAAAATTTTTCATACAGTTTTTATATCTTGACATGTGGACTCTTTTTTTGTAATTTTTGGGGTATTATTTAAAACAGATTTTAGAGTCAGACAGATCTGTGCTTAGATTCCAGCTCTGATAATTACTAGTGACTTTGAGTATGTTACTGATTTTGTGTGAGTGTGTGGGTCATTTATAGAATCAAGACGATACCAACTTCATAAATGACAAATAATAAGATTTTCTCCACTTTTTTGTTGCTAGAGGAAGAAAATATTTTGCCCGTTTGAAAATTATAATGTTTGTTGGTTTAACTCCTCTATATTATAAACCTTCTTTAGACATTTTGTATCAGTTAAATTTGCCAGCAGAAATGACTGGTATGTATTAATTGGGAAGATCTGAGTATTCTTTCATTGCTGGTAACATTATATAATGATGAAATTTAAAAAGCAATATAGAGCATTATATATCAGTAATGTGGTACTTTATGTACATAAGCTAGTTATACCATTTTGGGAATACAGAAACGAACCCAAAAGAAGGAAAATAAGCTGTATGCAATGCAAAAGTTGCCTATTGCAACATTTTTATATGTAATGAAAGAAATTCAATATTCAAAACAGTTTCAAAGTCTAGCATTAAATAACCAAAGTAAGTAAAATAGGTATCAACTTGATGGTAAAATATGTGATGAATGATTGAGTTACATGAGAAAATGTTGTCCTCCCCAAAGTAGCACTCATGTATTACAAATGCAGTAATACACCAAATTCAGCTTTTACAAATGAGAGACATGTTAGAGTAGAATTGTAAAGCACAGATACTGGAGACAAACTCACCTAGTTTGAACCCTGGCTCTGCCATGTATAGATAGCACTGCGGCCTTAAGCTCATGTGATCAATTCAACATTTAAAAAATGGGAATGTTAATATTGCCTACCTCATAGGATTA
>NW_007226446.1:0-668 GCF_000164805.1 Carlito syrichta
TGGATACAATATTCAATACCCAAAGAATAAAGTAGGGCAGTGGTACCATGAAATACTTAGCAGAGATGGACTACAGACATGTAGGTTTAAAGTACCTATTCTGAAACTGAATGTTCCAGGATGCTACAGACAGATTTTGAAACATCTCCATAATCTCTCATACCAACTAATGGAAGATCATGACGTTGATATCAAAGCAGAAGGTTCCCTTGTTGATACAGCACCTTTATCACTTTTGATTTCTTTTGATCTTGACGCTTCATGTTATGCTACAGTTTGTCTGAGGGAAATCATGAAGCATGATGTTTAAAACTAATATCCTTGAAATAATCATATATATATATATATATATATATCACTCTTTGAAGGAAAGAGAGCTAAGATTTCCTGAGCATCTGCCATATGCTAGGAGCTTCATAATTGTTATCACCTTTAATTTTCATAGCATCCTGAGAAGTTGAAATTTAATGTAACATTACAGAGGACATATAGCTAGTAAATATCAGGTCTAAATGTAAGATCTGTCTGACTCCAAAGCCTGTGTTTTTTCTGTTATGTATTGTTTCAGTGACCTTTATTCTGTGTCATAGAAAGATTCTTTTTAAACCATTAGAAACATATAATACTGTAAGATAACATTTAAGAAAAAAGAGGTTATAAATAATATG
>NW_007226447.1:0-763 GCF_000164805.1 Carlito syrichta
CAACTAATGGAAGATCATGACGTTGATATCAAAGCAGAAGGTTCCCTTGTTGATACAGCACCTTTATCACTTTTGATTTCTTTGATCTTGACGCTTCATGTTATGCTACAGTTTGTCTGAGGGAAATCATGAAGCATGATGTTTAAAACTAATATCCTTGAAATAATCATATATATATATATATATATATATCACTCTTTGAAGGAAAGAGAGCTAAGATTTCCTGAGCATCTGCCATATGCTAGGAGCTTCATAATTGTTATCACCTTTAATTTTCATAGCATCCTGAGAAGTTGAAATTTAATGTAACATTACAGAGGACATATAGCTAGTAAATATCAGGTCTAAATGTAAGATCTGTCTGACTCCAAAGCCTGTGTTTTTTCTGTTATGTATTGTTTCAGTGACCTTTATTCTGTGTCATAGAAAGATTCTTTTTAAACCATTAGAAACATATAATACTGTAAGATAACATTTAAGAAAAAAGAGGTTATAAATAATATGCATGCCCTCCAGAACATTGCCTAGAACATAGGTGAAACTAGGTTGCAATGAAAGCAACCTAGTTTGGAAAGAAAAATAGATGAAACATTTGGCTTGTTGTTATTGTCATTCTTTTCTACATTTGAAATTACTGATCATAACAGTATACAAGAGAAATACCATCACTCTATTCATGATAGCTACCCCAGTGTATTTATTATCCTTTTTTGAGATAAATAATCTTTGATGAAGATTGAAATAAAATTTTTCATACAGTTTT
>NW_007226448.1:0-2047 GCF_000164805.1 Carlito syrichta
TATTAAGAACTTAGACTCTGTTCTAACAAGAATGAGGTACAGAGAGTAAGCAAGAATTGAAAAAGTGGTAAAATGAAGAAAATCATGTACTTCTTGAACTTGATTTTCACAGAATAAGTTTTGAACTTTATTTGAAATTTGTTCATTACTAGACTATCAAGTAAATAAAATATTTTTTAAATGAATACTTTTCATATTATACACTATTGTTGATTGCCTGTATCTATATATGTTCTAATAGGGTGAAAATTGCTCAACCATAAAGAAGAACAAAAAAATGGACTTCACAGGAATTTGGATAAATTTCAAGTCTGTAATACTCAGTGATCTATCATATAAACAAATAACTGAGTATCACATGTTCTCACTCATAAGCAGACCCTAAACATTTACCATAATACTATAAAAAAGGGATTGACAGTAGTGGAATACTGCCAGGGGAAGGTGGTGGAACACAATAACGTCAACAAGGGTGCCTGATCTCAAACCAGACAAAAGGGGCACCAAAGGGAGGTCCAAACTTTACCTGTATGATAACGACTTTTATACCTAATCTTGAATTGTACTCCGCATCTTTAAAATAGAAAATAATAATACTAGAGTTTACAGATAATCTGGACTATCATAATTATATACTAAAAATCAACACATTTTATTTATCTACTGATATATCTTCAAAAGTTATAGTAAGTTTATTTATTAGTTCTGTAACAAATTGCTGCAAACATGGTGCCTTGAAACCATACGCATTTAGTATTTTACAGATTTGGAAGTAAGAAGTCCGAAATAGATCTCATGGGATGAAAATCAAGATGAACGCTGGGCAGAATACTTTCTGGAGACTCTAGGGCACCATGCATTTACTTGCCTTTTTGCTCTGCTCGAGGCTGCCTGTTTTCCTTGCCTCGTAGGTGCCTTCCATTTTCAAAACTAGCAATGTCCTGTCCAGTCTTTCTCATGCTGCATCACTCTGATTCTGAGTCTTTTTCTGCCTCCTTCATTAACATTTAAGGACCCTTGTTACTTCACTGGGTACACCCAGCTAGTTCAGGAAAGATTCACTATTAATCACTTAACTTCATCTAAATCCTTAATTCCCCTTTTCTGTGGATCTCCTTGGAGGAGGTGGATGGGAGGTATTATTCTGCCTACCAAAGTCAGTAATGTCACATATATAAGATCTGGATTTTATTCTTGACCAAAGAATCTTTGTTCTGTTTGTAAATGTTGAGCTGCATATTTAAATGTTTGGAATGCACATTACTTGCCCTCCTAATTGTTAATTGGTTATAACATTAATAAAGAGAAAGGAGTTTCCATTTCGCAGAAATAAACAAGCTGTTTCTTTTACCTTTGGTATAATTTTCCATCTTCTCTGTCCTCTTCACACTTAATGCACAGTTAAATGTCACCTCTTTTATGAAAAATTCTCTCTAAAGTCCCCACAGTACTTTAATCAAACTTCTAACATGAAACTGTATATGTTTATTTACAATTTTTCCCAGCAGACACATGTTCTTAAAGGTGTATATATATATTCTTTAAATTCCCTTTTTCAGTGCCCATTACACTGCTACTATATAAATGTGTGAATTATTGAATGAATGAATGAATGATGAAAAAGCTTTTCACTTAAGACCTAATTTCCTCTCAAGTATTCTATTCTGTTGCACAATAATGATGAAATAAAATAGCAATTTAATAAAATTAGCCATTCTAAGCTGAAATAATATAACAAAATCCATCAAGCCATTCAAGTGTATCAGCCTACCAAATTTTCTATAACGAATCCCCTTTTCCCCCTACAGTTCTAGGCATAGCTGAGCCAATTATAGGTACATATTATCCATTTTGAAACTCTAATTTGATGCTAGGGAATTCATTGTCAAGTTGTCCTTGTTCTTTGTTGGGATCTTGTCGTGTTCCCAAAACTTGGCTTCTGCCTTAGCTGGTATTATCTGGTAATCAATGTCTAAGAGACAACTGTATTCCTACCCATTGCCTATCTGGGCTTATAAAAATTACCTTTCTTGAGATCCTTCATAGC
>NW_007226449.1:0-814 GCF_000164805.1 Carlito syrichta
AAAAAGGGATTGACAGTAGTGGAATACTGCCAGGGGAAGGTGGTGGAACACAATAACGTCAACAAGGGTGCCTGATCTCAAACCAGACAAAAGGGGCACCAAAGGGAGGTCCAAACTTTACCTGTATGATAACGACTTTTATACCTAATCTTGAATTGTACTCCGCATCTTTAAAATAGAAAATAATAATACTAGAGTTTACAGATAATCTGGACTATCATAATTATATACTAAAAATCAACACATTTTATTTATCTACTGATATATCTTCAAAAGTTATAGTAAGTTTATTTATTAGTTCTGTAACAAATTGCTGCAAACATGGTGCCTTGAAACCATACGCATTTAGTATTTTACAGATTTGGAAGTAAGAAGTCCGAAATAGATCTCATGGGATGAAAATCAAGATGAACGCTGGGCAGAATACTTTCTGGAGACTCTAGGGCACCATGCATTTACTTGCCTTTTTGCTCTGCTCGAGGCTGCCTGTTTTCCTTGCCTCGTAGGTGCCTTCCATTTTCAAAACTAGCAATGTCCTGTCCAGTCTTTCTCATGCTGCATCACTCTGATTCTGAGTCTTTTTCTGCCTCCTTCATTAACATTTAAGGACCCTTGTTACTTCACTGGGTACACCCAGCTAGTTCAGGAAAGATTCACTATTAATCACTTAACTTCATCTAAATCCTTAATTCCCCTTTTCTGTGGATCTCCTTGGAGGAGGTGGATGGGAGGTATTATTCTGCCTACCAAAGTCAGTAATGTCACATATATAAGATCTGGATTTTATTCTTGACCAAAGAATCTTTGTTCTGTT
>NW_007226450.1:0-2047 GCF_000164805.1 Carlito syrichta
TACTAAAAATCAACACATTTTATTTATCTACTGATATATCTTCAAAAGTTATAGTAAGTTTATTTATTAGTTCTGTAACAAATTGCTGCAAACATGGTGCCTTGAAACCATACGCATTTAGTATTTTACAGATTTGGAAGTAAGAAGTCCGAAATAGATCTCATGGGATGAAAATCAAGATGAACGCTGGGCAGAATACTTTCTGGAGACTCTAGGGCACCATGCATTTACTTGCCTTTTTGCTCTGCTCGAGGCTGCCTGTTTTCCTTGCCTCGTAGGTGCCTTCCATTTTCAAAACTAGCAATGTCCTGTCCAGTCTTTCTCATGCTGCATCACTCTGATTCTGAGTCTTTTTCTGCCTCCTTCATTAACATTTAAGGACCCTTGTTACTTCACTGGGTACACCCAGCTAGTTCAGGAAAGATTCACTATTAATCACTTAACTTCATCTAAATCCTTAATTCCCCTTTTCTGTGGATCTCCTTGGAGGAGGTGGATGGGAGGTATTATTCTGCCTACCAAAGTCAGTAATGTCACATATATAAGATCTGGATTTTATTCTTGACCAAAGAATCTTTGTTCTGTTTGTAAATGTTGAGCTGCATATTTAAATGTTTGGAATGCACATTACTTGCCCTCCTAATTGTTAATTGGTTATAACATTAATAAAGAGAAAGGAGTTTCCATTTCGCAGAAATAAACAAGCTGTTTCTTTTACCTTTGGTATAATTTTCCATCTTCTCTGTCCTCTTCACACTTAATGCACAGTTAAATGTCACCTCTTTTATGAAAAATTCTCTCTAAAGTCCCCACAGTACTTTAATCAAACTTCTAACATGAAACTGTATATGTTTATTTACAATTTTTCCCAGCAGACACATGTTCTTAAAGGTGTATATATATATTCTTTAAATTCCCTTTTTCAGTGCCCATTACACTGCTACTATATAAATGTGTGAATTATTGAATGAATGAATGAATGATGAAAAAGCTTTTCACTTAAGACCTAATTTCCTCTCAAGTATTCTATTCTGTTGCACAATAATGATGAAATAAAATAGCAATTTAATAAAATTAGCCATTCTAAGCTGAAATAATATAACAAAATCCATCAAGCCATTCAAGTGTATCAGCCTACCAAATTTTCTATAACGAATCCCCTTTTCCCCCTACAGTTCTAGGCATAGCTGAGCCAATTATAGGTACATATTATCCATTTTGAAACTCTAATTTGATGCTAGGGAATTCATTGTCAAGTTGTCCTTGTTCTTTGTTGGGATCTTGTCGTGTTCCCAAAACTTGGCTTCTGCCTTAGCTGGTATTATCTGGTAATCAATGTCTAAGAGACAACTGTATTCCTACCCATTGCCTATCTGGGCTTATAAAAATTACCTTTCTTGAGATCCTTCATAGCTAAGCACTCAAAGCTTTAGTTACAGACGTATTTCTCCAAATTGAAATCCTGAAAGCTGTCTGCTTTTTTAAAGTATTAGTCTTCAATACACTGAATTATTGTCTCATTTTACAGATAAGGAAATTGAAGATTAGAATAGTTAAATATCCTGAGTGGAGGTCACAGTGCAAGTAAATGGCTGAACTGACATTACAACTTAAGTCTTTGAAATTTTAAAGACTGGTTTTATCTTCTATATTACAGTCTATAATGTTTTTATTTTAAGCATGATTCTATTTGTTTTATATAGGTGAGGAAGGGCAAAGGTAAAAATAGAGGTGGAGACGAAGGAACAGCAAGGGAAGAGGAGAAGGGAGAGGAGAGAAGAGAGAAAAGAATTTTTAAAAAGTAAAGAGACTGGGCTCGGTGGCTCAGTCTGCAATCCTGCCCTTTGGGAGGCCGAGGTGAGTGGATTGCCTGAACCCGCGGGTTCGAGACCCGCATGAGCAGCTTGGCAAGACCTCATCTCTACAATAAATCAAAAAAATTAGCCAGGCCTGGTAGCGCACCTGTAGTTCCAGCTACTCAGAAGGCTGAGGCGGAAGGATCGCCGGAGTTCGGCATGTTGAGGCTGCAGTGGCCGTGAGCGGCCAC
>NW_007226451.1:0-1154 GCF_000164805.1 Carlito syrichta
AAAAACACAAAATGAGATTTAGTAATACACACAAAATTCAGTTTTAAAATGTATTCATGTCAAATAATGACATTATTAGCTACATAATTTAATACATTTTTATGTGGTAAAAAAACAGTTTAACAGTTAGCAACTGCCTCTAAAGCAGCTTTATACTTGTTCAGATTTAAATTACCTGTTGACTTCAGTAAGTAATTATAATTATGTCCTAACACTATGTAACATATGGTGTTTACATTCTTCTCAAGAGCTCCTTGAGGGGAAAAAAAGTACACAGAAATATCAATATAAATAGTGATTTAAGGAGCCAGTGAAAAATATCTACAAAGATTAATGGTAGTTAATAGGATATTAAGTAGTTGTTAAAGTATTTGGATTTATCTTATTGGACTATTGATTTATGAGATTATATTTTCAATTGTTTGGTTGGTGTTGGCATCTTTACATAATATATTCATTTTGAGTAATCTGTTTTCTAAATGAAGGCTTATTTTTTAAATTATTATCATATAATTCATTTTAAGCTATGCATTGCCCTTTCTGAATAACACAAGCATTATTTTACATCTACATTTATATTTTAGAATTCAGCATATTAAAAAATCTAGCAGATTTTTAAAATACTTTATTTTATTTTAAATATGTGGGGTACAAGTCAGGATTAGAAACATAAGAGATCATGTGCAGGTGAAGTTTGGGCTTTCACTTACCCTGGTTTAGATCAGGTACCCTTTATGTTGCTACATGCCCCCCCTTCCTCCCTCCCCTGGAAGTGTCCCACAACTGCCAATTCCTTCCTTGTTCTATTGTGAGAATTTAGGTATAATTTTAAAATGAACCATGTTCCAAATGTTTGGTCAGAAGTTATCTGTTTGGAATGTTGCTCCCGCTAAGCCACAAGGTCTCTTTAACACAGGGTTTATCTAAAAGGTAGCTAAGTAAGGAGCTTTCATGTATTGAACACTTCCAATGGTCTAGACACATTGTAATGTGTTTTACATACGTTTTTCTTAGGAAATATTTACAAAAACCCTATGAATAAACCTAGGCATTTTAAACTCCATTTTCTATGAGAAGATACAAACTCAAAGACTTTGATAGCCGGGCTCGGTGGCTCAGCCTGTAATCCCACGCCTTTGGGAGGCTGAGGTGAG
>NW_007226452.1:0-1185 GCF_000164805.1 Carlito syrichta
AAAAAAAAAATGAAGCTGAAAAAAGTAAATAAAGTCTTTAGAGCTAAGTTTCCCTCCTATAATACCTTTTAAGTCAGCAAATTTCATGCAGAAAAGAACAAATAAGAAGGGAAGCCAGGTGACTCTTAATCACAAATCAACGACTGTAGCCCACTGACAGTGTAGAACAGCACATGCTGCCAAGAACTTGGCTTACCATACTGGCAACTATTTATGAACCCCATGATTAGGATTTTCTTTATTACCACCACTGAGAGAAATTTTTAAATAAATATTGTTTGTATTTAAGACTTCTACTAACAGTTCAAACATTTATCAAATCAAATACTTCAGTATGAATATTTTTAGAGTAAGTTTTCTCTAAAATCTTCAGGGATAATTCTTTAGTATCATTTTCAATATACCAAAGGCCTGATTCTAATGCAAAAGGAGAGTGAATAATGTCCTCCTTCTCTTCTGATACCTTCTCTAAGATAGAGTCTATTTTATATTACCAATATTCCTTTATATTCCCAGTATCTAGCATACTTCAACACCTAGCACATAATAGGACCTAAGGATACTTCTCAAAAAATGTAATAAAAAAGGTCACTGTATTTTTTTTAGAAAGAAATGAGTTTCAAGTTAGTACATATTATATTAGTTGGTACACCATAGGCATTCAAAATACACTAACATTTATTGAGAGCATATTACATGCCAGAATAACAAATGAGAAAGGGAAAGTTGTAACTGGATAGATATACACAATGCTATACCAGGATAGGTATACTCAATGCTATATCCAGGATGCTATAAAAATACAGATGGAAGATTCTAGAATCTCTAATATCTACTTGTACTTTTGAAAAGTTCAACAATTAAAGGAGATAGACTTTACCAATAGAGGGCTATGAAACCACAGCAGATGTCCTCTAATTATGGCTTAGGTATTATTGTGAACAGAAAATAAAGGACCTCTGCTGAAAACCCCTTCTGACTGATGCCTGCCTCTGGGAGCTCTAAATTTCTGCAGTCATTAACTCTGCAAAAAAAAGCACCTATAAACTTACTTAGACCCTAGCGTAAAGAAAGAAGTTCCCTGATTGTTAGCTAAAAATTCCCCTAAAACATTGCTGATTTCACCTATACCTTTCAAAAGTTTTTTTTTTTTAATGTACAAACTAATATTTTCTTTTTTTTTTT
>NW_007226453.1:0-794 GCF_000164805.1 Carlito syrichta
AGATGAATATTTCTTGCTTGAGAATTGAACCCTTCATTATTACATAGTGCTCTTCCCTGCTCTTTTTATCTTTTATTAGTTTAAAGTACATTTTATGTGATATAACAATAGCTACTCCTGACAGTTTTTGTTTTCCATTTGCATGAAAGATGTTTCTCTAGCCCTTTGTCTTGAGCCTGTGTCACTTACAGTGAAGTGGGTTTCCTGAAAGCAGAATGACAGATCATGCTTCTTTATCCAATGTGCCACTCTATGACTTTTGAGTGGTGTGTTCAGTCCATTCATATTTAAGTTAATTATTGAGATGTGGGGGTTTGTGCATATCATATTGTTAAGAAGCTGTTTTGTATTTTAGTTGTGTGGTTCATTTGTATGATCTGTAAACTCTATGCTTACTTATGCATTTGTGGTGGGTAGAATTGCTTTTTCATTTCTGTGCTTAGAGTCTTTCTTAAGTAGCTCCTGAAGGGCTAGTCTGAAGGTGGCATATTCCCTTAGTGATTACATATCTGGGAAATATTTGCAAGTTTGATGGGACGTAATCTGACCCATCTGTCTAGCTGCTTCTAGGATTTTATCTTTGATGCTTACCTTGGCAAATCTATTATGTGCCTTGGAGATGATCTTCTCATGTAATATCTCACAGGAGTTCACTGGATTTTTTTGTGTCTGCACAGCCATATCTCTAATGAAATAGGGGATGTTTGCTTGGATGACATCTTGGAGGGCTTGTTCCATGGTGTTCTCAGCTTTTCCTTCTCTTTCAGGAATACCAATCAACCATAGATTTGGTC
>NW_007226454.1:0-1778 GCF_000164805.1 Carlito syrichta
TTTGAGTGGTGTGTTCAGTCCATTCATATTTAAGATAATTATTGAGATGTGGGGGTTTGTGCATATCATATTGTTAAGAAGCTGTTTCGTATTTTAGTTGTGTGGTTCATTTGTATGATCTGTAAACTCTATGCTTACTTATGCATTTGTGGTGGGTAGAATTGCTTTTTCATTTCTGTGCTTAGAGTCTTTCTTAAGTAGCTCCTGAAGGGCTAGTCTGAAGGTGGCATATTCCCTTAGTGATTACATATCTGGGAAATATTTGCAAGTTTGATGGGACGTAATCTGACCCATCTGTCTAGCTGCTTCTAGGATTTTATCTTTGATGCTTACCTTGGCAAATCTATTATGTGCCTTGGAGATGATCTTCTCATGTAATATCTCACAGGAGTTCACTGGATTTTTTTGTGTCTGCACAGCCATATCTCTAATGAAATAGGGGATGTTTGCTTGGATGACATCTTGGAGGGCTTGTTCCATGGTGTTCTCAGCTTTTCCTTCTCTTTCAGGAATACCAATCAACCATAGATTTGGTCTCTTTACATAATCTCAGACCTCTCAGAGACTTTGTTCATTTTTCCTAATTCTTACATCCTTATTTTTGTCAGATTAAATTGATCTTCAAGCTCTGACATTCCTTCCTCTGCCTAGTTGATTCTGCTGTGGAGCCTTGCTATTGTGATTTCAAGTTTCAGAAGAGAATTTTTCAATTCTAGAAGACAGTAGGGTTTTTTCTTAAAATAATCAGATCAGCTTTCACTTTTTGCACTGTTCTCATGGTTTGGTTAATTTGTGCGCCAACTTTTCCTTATATATCACTGAATCTTTTTTCCATCCATAGTCTTAATTATATGTCTGTCATCAGAGACAGGTCATTCTGGGTGGGTTTCATTGCTTGGGATCACAAAAGCCCCTTTATGGGTGTCAACTCATTAAGATTGGAATTGCCAGTGTGTTTCACTGGTTCTTCCTCATCTTTGGGGGCAGTCTCTTCTCTTTTTGATTTTTTGTTTTGTTATTTTTTATTTGAATGAGTTGATATTATTGGGGTGACAGTTTATATTATTTTCTTACTTGACTTCCCTCCTCTGGCCCACTGTGATAGAGGCAGAGGTTGAAGGGAAGGTGGGGAGCTGAGACAAAAACCCTCTGGTATCACTTCACTAGTGCAGCCTGGTGGGGACAGAACACTTCTTTCCTAGAGATAAGGGGCTTTACCCTCCCTCTGGCATAATGTCACCAGGGGCACTGATGACTGGGAGCTTGGGCATCTCCCCCAGCTGTATATCTCATTGGGAGAATTGGTGGGTTTCATGGAGGGGCCTCAGGGCTCTGGCACAGGCTCTCCTCTTGACCTCCTTCCATCTATGTGAGTTTGTGCCTCTTGAACGGGGATTGATGGGAAGCTGCTGCTCTTGCCAGGAGATACCTGTCATTCCTCCCTTAGTCCACAGGTTTATGGTGCTGTCACATTTGCACTGTGCAGAGGTGTACTGCCTTCTAGTTCCCATTTTGCTCTGTGGGAGGGGCAATTGTGGAATAGCAGCACCCTGAGGGCAAGCCATGCACACAATCCTAAACCCAGCAGGAGGGGTGCCAGCACTGGAGAAATGTTCCAAAACAAGTTCATGCCCACTGCTGGGGACTGGAGAATGAGGAAGGAACACCCACCTCCCCTGCAGAGTGAGCCCAGGGAACCACTCTGTGGAGAGGCTTGGCAACTGTCAGCACTGAGGCTTAGCAGGAGGTGGAGTCCTCCAGTCCTCACATGGCTTCAG
>NW_007226455.1:0-808 GCF_000164805.1 Carlito syrichta
AGAGTGGGGAGACAACCTATACAGCAGGAAAAAAAATATTTGCAAATTATGTATCTAACAAAAGCCTAACATCTAGGATCTACAAGGAATTCAAAGCAAAAGGGAAAAACAATCCCATTAAAAAGTGGACAAAGGACATGAATAGGCATTTTTCAAAAGAAGACTACAAGCAGAATACAGATACATGAAAAATGCTGAGCCTTACTAATCATCAGAAAAATTCAAATTAAAACTACAATGAGATATCACCTAACTCCAGTAAGGATGGCCGTCATTAATAAATCAAAAAGTAACAGATGCTGGCATGGGTGTGAAGAAAAGGGAACATTTCTACACTATTGGTGGGAGCACAAGTCAGTTCAACCTCTGTGAAAAGCAGTGCAGCGATTCCTAAAAGAACTAAAAATTGACCTTCCATTCAATCCAACAATCACTATCCTGAGACTATACCTAGAGGAACATAAATTGTTCTACAAGAAAAAGACAGCTGTACATGCATGCTTATTGCCACACTATTCACAATAGCAAAAACATGGACCCAATCCTACTATCCATCAAGAGCAGACTGGATAAAGAAATGGTGGGGCATATACAAGATGTAGCATAGGTAGCCATAAAGAAGAACAAAAGCATGGACTTTGCAGCAAATTGGTTAGCGCTGGAGACCATCATACTTAGGGATCTATTACAGAAACAAATAACTGAATACCACACATTCTCACTCATAAGTGGGACATGAACATTAATCACATTAGCACAAGGGAGTCACTGGGGACTCCTAGGGGAGTGAGGAGGGAGACGGGGCGGA
>NW_007226456.1:0-2047 GCF_000164805.1 Carlito syrichta
GAACAAAAGCATGGACTTTGCAGCAAATTGGTTAGCGCTGGAGACCATCATACTTAGGGATCTATTACAGAAACAAATAACTGAATACCACACATTCTCACTCATAAGTGGGACATGAACATTAATCACATTAGCACAAGGGAGTCACTGGGGACTCCTAGGGGAGTGAGGAGGGAGACGGGGCGCATAACAACACAAAGCACACCTAGTCCTTCACCAGGGGCAGCGGGGGCCAACTGGAGGCCCCAACTTCGCTAGCACTCAGCCTACTCGTGTAGTTAATTCTTTCTCATACCCCATATTTCTATAATAAAATACAATCTAATAGAAAATAAATTATAATTTTATGGCAAAGAAAAGAGATCTTACAAACATTCAGAGGATGGGATTATTTTTAAAGATATGCCCTAACATATAAAGCCAAAGTTTAGACTAAGCACATGAGAAGGTTTCATCAGAGATGAAAGCCACCATTTCCAATGAATTCCCTGGAAAGGAGTCAACCATCTAGTCAGCAAATCTGTAGAGCAATCATGAGCTATGGAGCTAAAATCGGTATAATTAGTAACAACGCTGTCTACAGAACAGCTAGGAGATCCCTGTTGGCACCACCACCCTGCATCTGTAGAGATTACAGGTCAGATGGCATTTGGCCTCTCAGAAACAAGAGAACTCTTGTCTAAAAACATGTGACAACACTGGGAGGAAATGGGGAAGAGGGAATATGAATACATTCAAAATAAAGTCATATTATTTATTGAGAAGTAGCATCCATTTAATGAAATCATTTAACCTAATGGTTATCAAACTTTATTATTCATGAAACAGTAGGGATCAAATATTCTCAAACTAAGGGTTTATGAGATTACCAAGAATTAAATTTAAAAACTATATCAAAACTCCATAAAGTCTAATTTCAAAGGTTTGCAGTAGGACTCAGAATACACATCTTGAACAAGTACCCTCTAGATGACTATATTGTAGGTGGTGACAAATAGAGTAAAAGGAAACAGATACTAGGCACGTTTTGTGTGCTTTCTGGTGTTAGCACCTGCAGTCTTATAATTTTCTCCTTATAAAAGGCCTTTTCTTTCCTCTATGTTTATTAATCTACTCATACATTAAAACTCAACTAAAAGCTCGCACTTGCCTCCCTGAAATCTTTCCCCTCTAAATGCCTATACCACTTTTTTTTTTGCTTTCCACTCATGTAGTAACTGTGCACTCTTTTAATATATCTGCATTATATTATTAAAATGTTACTGATGCATTTTATTACTATTAATATAGTCCACATCTCTCTTTTGTCTTGGTAATAAAGTGTAATTTAGCCAAGTGCTTAGAATATATTAGCTGAACCAATATTTAGTCATAGATGATGGATTTATTATTTTTATTGGATATACTAAGTTGGCACATCTTCCTTTCTATGTTTTTTATTATATCACTCCACCAAGGAAAAAAATGGGAAGAGAGAAAGAAAAAGGAAATAAAACATGAAAGGTAAATTCTTGAACTATGTCAAAATCTTAAAATACATCATTTTTAACATCTTCATATATCATCATTTTATGAATTTTTAATAATTGAAGTTAATGAGTAGCAATGTTACAAGGCAAATCATTGGAATTTATGAACATGCATCAGTTCACATGTTTTTTCAAAGCACGTGTTATGAACAGACATAGGGTACATATTATCATGCTCAAAAGAAATTCATAATCCAAAAAAGAAAATAAACATCAAAAGATAAATCCAGCATTAGGTTCACTAATTAGTGTTTAGAAGTCTACAGAAAAATCATTTGTGTCCTTACAAATAAATATAATCTTAAAAGGTTCAAGTAGTTAGATTTTCCATAATCATAATGATCTGCATTTTGAAAATATAACGTGATACTTTAAATTTTGAAATAAATTTATGATTTAAATTGCCACAAAGCAAAACACATTCATGTTAACAGTGACGTTGAACAATAATAAGTAAAAGTATTTGTCAAATGCCCAATTCTCTTCCATTCATTACACTCTTTTTTCAAGGCCAAACT
>NW_007226457.1:0-603 GCF_000164805.1 Carlito syrichta
CCCGCCACTGTCAATTCTTTTCTTAAAGTATTGTGATACATATTAAAGGTCCACTATATGAATAAGAACATGTGATACTCAGAACTTTGTTTCTGTGAGAGATCACTCTAATTCCATCCAGGTTGCTGTGAAATTCATGATTTTGTTGAAAAAGGAAGAAGAGAAAGAGAAAAATTATAAACAGCAGAAGAAATGAAGAGTTGCCCAAAAAAGAAGAAATGAAAGAATGCACATCTCATTTAGTTGTGAACCATACCAGTTACGGTCATAGCAACATTATGATTATAATGTGGGCCAAAGTCATACGACTCCATGAAGCTACTGGAAGAAGTGTGAGAGTGTCGAGGGGAGAAAGGGTGCACACCAGGGAAAGAAAGTACCACCAAAGAGCTACATGTTCCTTCTCTAGGAGGAAGGTAGAACGATGCTTAAACATTTGCTGAGCTGTCTATTATTAACCAATATGATGATAAATGACCAGGAGAAACTTATAAAAGAGTTGATAGTGGTTGCCTGTGGGGAGAGGTGCATGGATGTGTAAAAAGGAAGGTAAGACAGTGCTATTTTCATTCATATTGACTTTTTAAATTCTATGTAAGTATT
>NW_007226458.1:0-791 GCF_000164805.1 Carlito syrichta
ATCAGTGAAAGGAGGCTTTTGACAGCTTCTCTTGGGTTTTCAAGGTATACAATCATGTCATCTGCAAAGAGAGATAACTTGACTTCCTCTTTTCCTATTTGGTGTCCCCTGATCTCCTTCTCTTTTCTGATTGCTCTGGCCAGGACTTCCAATACTATATTGAACAGGAGGGGAGAGAGTGGGCATCCATGTCTTGTTCCAGTTTTCAAGGCAAATGGTTCCAATTTTTTTCTGTTTGGGAGTATATTAGCTGTGGGTTTCTCATAGATGGCTTTTACTATTTTGAAGTATGCTCCATGTATGCCTATAGGTTCGAGGGTTTTTATCAAGAAGGCATGCTGGATTTTATCAAAAGCTTTTTCAGCATCTAATAATATAATCATGTGGGTTTTGTTCTGACATCTGTTGATGTATTTAATTACATTTATTGTCCTGCAAATGTTGAATCAGCCTTGCATCCCAGGGATGAAGCCTATTTGGTCATGATGGATGATTTTTCAGATGTGTTGTTGAATCTGGTTTGCTAGGATCTTGTTGAGAATTTTAGCATCTATGTTCATCAAAGATATGGGCCTGTAGTTCTCTTTCTTTGTTGGGTCTTTACCTGGCTTGGGTATCAATGAGATGTTAGCTTCATCAAATGATTTGGGGAGAGTTCCATCTTTCTCAATTGCCTGGAATACTTTCAGTACGATTGGTATCAGCTCCTCCTTTAAAGTCTTATAGAATTCTGCTGGAAGTCATCTGGTCCAGGGCCTTTTTTTGGTAGGTAGTTTACTTATTACATAATC
>NW_007226459.1:0-718 GCF_000164805.1 Carlito syrichta
GGGGAGAGAGTGGGCATCCATGTCTTGTTCCAGTTTTCAAGGCAAAGGGTTCCAATTTTTTTCTGTTTGGGAGTATATTAGCTGTGGGTTTCTCATAGATGGCTTTTACTATTTTGAAGTATGCTCCATGTATGCCTATAGGTTCGAGGGTTTTTATCAAGAAGGCATGCTGGATTTTATCAAAAGCTTTTTCAGCATCTAATAATATAATCATGTGGGTTTTGTTCTGACATCTGTTGATGTATTTAATTACATTTATTGTCCTGCAAATGTTGAATCAGCCTTGCATCCCAGGGATGAAGCCTATTTGGTCATGATGGATGATTTTTCAGATGTGTTGTTGAATCTGGTTTGCTAGGATCTTGTTGAGAATTTTAGCATCTATGTTCATCAAAGATATGGGCCTGTAGTTCTCTTTCTTTGTTGGGTCTTTACCTGGCTTGGGTATCAATGAGATGTTAGCTTCATCAAATGATTTGGGGAGAGTTCCATCTTTCTCAATTGCCTGGAATACTTTCAGTAGGATTGGTATCAGCTCCTCCTTTAAGGTCTTATAGAATTCTGCTGGAAAGCCATCTGGTCCAGGGCTTTTTTTGGTAGGTAGTTTACTTATTACATAATCAATTTCCTTGACTGTTATTGGTCTATTTAGGGTCTCGATTTCTTCTTGTTTCAACCTAGGCAGATTATGTGATGCCAGAAAGTCTTCCATTTCCTT
>NW_007226460.1:0-664 GCF_000164805.1 Carlito syrichta
CTCATGATGGATGATTTTTCAGATGTGTTGTTGAATCTGGTTTGCTAGGATCTTGTTGAGAATTTTAGCATCTATGTTCATCAAAGATATGGGCCTGTAGTTCTCTTTCTTTGTTGGGTCTTTACCTGGCTTGGGTATCAATGAGATGTTAGCTTCATCAAATGATTTGGGGAGAGTTCCATCTTTCTCAATTGCCTGGAATACTTTCAGTAGGATTGGTATCAGCTCCTCCTTTAAGGTCTTATAGAATTCTGCTGGAAAGCCATCTGGTCCAGGGCTTTTTTTGGTAGGTAGTTTACTTATTACATAATCAATTTCCTTGACTGTTATTGGTCTATTTAGGGTCTCGATTTCTTCTTGTTTCAACCTAGGCAGATTATGTGATGCCAGAAAGTCTTCCATTTCCTTAAGGTTTTCAAGTTTGTTTCCATACACGTGTACATCATAGTCTCTAATGATCTTTTGTATTTCTTCAGGGTCAGATATGACTTCATCTTTTGTGTTTCTAATTGTATTTATTTTTGACTTTTTCTCTTTTTTTCTTGGTCAGTACAGCTAGGGGACCATTGATCTTGTTTATCCTTTCAAAGAACCTGCAATATGCAGGTAATTCTCTTTATGACTAATGATCAGTCCGGTAATTCACACTACTTCAAAGGGTGAA
>NW_007226461.1:0-1694 GCF_000164805.1 Carlito syrichta
AGTGGATCTGTTCTATAACTGTAGGTTCCCTCTTCACTATTGGAACTTAAATTGTTAAAATCTTTTTCTCCTGCTGCCTGCAATTGGTAGCTGGTGTACTCCCATGTGAAGGTAGTGGCTGAAATGACTTGACACATAATCTCTTGGGATCTCACCCTCTTTCTTCCTCTCTTATGTGGTAACAGTTCCCAGATTCCCAGGGCATCCAATGTATTGGGGGGTGGGATCTCCTGCCTCTGCCCTGCTCTTCTGAACTCTTTTGTTTGTTGCTAGGGGCAGGGAGAGGTCAACAGGCACTCACCCACTTCCTTCTTTGTCTGTTCCACTGATTGCATCTATCACCCAGCAGATGCTTCAGGATGGAGGGTGGATTGTCTGGGGTTCCACATTTGCCATTATCCACCAGGACTTGTGTCCTGGGGGCAATGTTCTTTGAAGTCTTACAGATCAGCCCCAACACAAGGCAGAGGTCAGTGCCTGGTCTCAAGATGCAGATCTGCTGTTCTGTAGAGCACTTCTCTGGAGGAGCTCTGGAGCACTTCTCTGCCAGGTGTCAGAGAGTATGCTCAGTTTCTCTATCAACTACTGCTCCAGTCACTAATGGGGGTCAATAACCCTCCCTCCCCAGGGATTTGGGGGCATGGTGGCAAAGCTCTGGAGCTTAGTACAGGCTCGGGATAGGTACTCTCTGCTTCGTCCTTGGGACTCTCCCTCAGTTCCCCTGCTGCTTCCCTCCATGACCCTCACTGCCAGCGTTCAGCTTGCTCCAGCAGTTCTTCCCAGAAAAAGTTCCCAAATCATCTGCTGCTAGGGCTCTTTTCCACTGCAATTGCATGTTTCTGTGTTTGGTCCAGTGGGCCATCTGTCTCTCTGGTATAATGCACTTGGAGTATCCTCTCTGGACAAATGAAGGTCAATTACAGAAGGTTATGGAGATTGCCCCTCAGTCTCAGGGTGCAGGCTTCTCAGTATGCAGGCTGCTCAGAATTGGGTGAGATAAAGCAGATCTCTGCCAAGTCCTGGGACAGAGAAAACGAGAGCAGTTCATGTTTTCTCCTCCAGCAGTGCTGAGCTCCAGATTTCTGCCCCGTGCTTTCTCCACAAACCCTGCTGCCAGTGCCAAGTGTGTTGCAGGTGCCTCGTGTTGACAGACAGCTGATCTTTTCTGCCTTTTCCTGGGAATGGTGGATCCTTCTGCACACAGAGGGTGCCAAATTCAGATCAGTGGCAAATTGGAACCATTTCTGCAGAGAGTCCCCAAATGCCTGATCCTACATCTTCCCTAAGTTCAAAAATTGCTCACCCACTTGCACACACAAATGGACGCAGGTTAGATCTTTCGTACACTCACCAATGCAGGACTCTCACACTGTGACTGGGTCTGTCACCATCTTGATGACTCTCCTCTAGCTCTCTTTTCATACTTTAACTCTGCAGGATAGAATCCTCCTGTTTCATTCCATTAACTGCTATCTCTAATGGTGTATAGCAATGACAAAACAGAAAACTTGTGTTCCTAGCCCTTGGATATTTAATAGAACCACAAACCAGGAAATTGACTCTGTAATAAGAAAACTATCTATAAAAAAAGCCCTCAACAAAACAGATTTCCAGTTGAATTATCCAAAACATACAAGGAGAAGCTAATACCAAACCTATTGAAAGTATTCCAGTCTATCATACTCAGTGATCTA
>NW_007226462.1:0-1136 GCF_000164805.1 Carlito syrichta
TTATGTTTGCTTAAAATATATATATGTATATATGATTAAAATATATATAAAAATCATAAATTGCTGACTTTTGCCTTAACTTTAAAGCTAGAAGTGTTTTGAGCACTTGTGTCTCGTTTTGCCAAGCCACACAACAGGCCTTCATGGTGTCTGACTAGTGAATTAAGGATGTTAAAGGAATGTGTGTTTTCATAGATGAGATTTTTATGTCCCTCCCTCTGTCTACAAAATATTGTAAAAGGATATCTTTGATGTATACTTTATTCCTCTGACTATGCTTTAATGTGTATTTTAATAAATATATTGAAAGAAGAATTGCAATTTCATTTGTGGCAGTTTTTTAGGTAGTTTAATTATGCATCTAAGTGACATCATTGCTGATAATACCAAACTAGACACATGCCAATATTTATATCTGTTAAATATTTGTAGATGGTTGTCATTTATAGCAAGTGACACCCAAAGAAAGTTCTTCTGTGCTCTGTCAGTTTCAATAGTCCTCAAAGAGAGAGGAACACACAACAGGAATAAGAAAAGTATCTCTGGGCTTATACTTGCCTTCTGTAAAGAGTTTTAAAATCTATTTTAAGGTGGTACTAAGTTTTTGTGAGAATGTGTGTTTTGGTTGAGCTCTATACTTCTCAGTTGTGGGACTTAATAAAAAAAAAGTTTAGCTCTTCTAATTCTTCATGTATTCCAGATATTTAATTTGGAGCATTAGGTTAACTGTAGTAACTCTACTTTCACTGAGTATCCATCGGAAGAATTTTGATCTACATCTTCTAGAGAGGAATAGTTTGCTTTTATTTTAAATTTAGGAATGTATACATAATGGTTACTATATTCCAGGCACTATTTTAAGCACTTTACAAACCTGAATGCATTTAATCCCCATAAATTTATGAGGTAGGTACTCGTATTATTTTCTCCATTTTCAGATAGAAGTCAAGAAACAGAGAAGTTGAGTACATTTTCCATGGCCCTATTTTCTCTAGAACAGCATTGTGAAATACAAATATAATAATTTTAAATTTCCTAGTAACTACACTAAAAAAGTAGGAAATAGAATTTTACCTAAATAATATCTTACATTTGATGCAATGGCTAACGTGAAATGTTGAGCAAAGTTGGCCCTT
>NW_007226463.1:0-853 GCF_000164805.1 Carlito syrichta
AAAAAAAAAGTTTAGCTCTTCTAATTCTTCATGTATTCCAGATATTTAATTTGGAGCATTAGGTTAACTGTAGTAACTCTACTTTCACTGAGTATCCATCGGAAGAATTTTGATCTACATCTTCTAGAGAGGAATAGTTTGCTTTTATTTTAAATTTAGGAATGTATACATAATGGTTACTATATTCCAGGCACTATTTTAAGCACTTTACAAACCTGAATGCATTTAATCCCCATAAATTTATGAGGTAGGTACTCGTATTATTTTCTCCATTTTCAGATAGAAGTCAAGAAACAGAGAAGTTGAGTACATTTTCCATGGCCCTATTTTCTCTAGAACAGCATTGTGAAATACAAATATAATAATTTTAAATTTCCTAGTAACTACACTAAAAAAGTAGGAAATAGAATTTTACCTAAATAATATCTTACATTTGATGCAATGGCTAACGTGAAATGTTGAGCAAAGTTGGCCCTTAAAGAACAGACATTGAACTTATATACTGATTTTCTTCAATCTCTGCCACCCCTGAGACAGCAAGACCAACTACCACTCTTCCTTCTTCTCCTCAGCTTACTCAACATGAAGACGATAGGGATGGAGACTTTTATGATTATCTGCTTCTACTTAATGATTAGCAAATATATTTCTTTATGATTTCTTAATGACATTTTCTTTTCTCTAACTTAATACAGCATATAACACATATAACATACAAAATGTGTGTTAATCAACTGTTATCAGTAAGGCTTCCAGTCAACACTAGGCTATTAGTAGTTAAGTTTTGGGGGAACCAAAAGTTATACCCTAATTTTTAACTGCAAGGGACATTAGTGCTCTTAAGCCCTGTTTT
>NW_007226464.1:0-1178 GCF_000164805.1 Carlito syrichta
TATATATATATATACTAAATGCCTGTACACTTGGCAACTTGATAGCTGTCTCCTTCAAATGTCTTAATCTTAGGCCATTCTTAAGTAATGTAATGATGGCCTCAAATATTTATTTTGATTAATTATACCATACACTAGCACAGAATATGTACTAGCTGGAACGGCTAATTTTTTAAAATGGATTTCTCCTTTGCTAAATTCACAAGGTTATCATAGGAACTTCCATTTCTGTTTTTATGAGTAAAGACAAAACCGGAAACCTGCATGTACTCTTACACGCATATAACTCATTCATGAGCTGGAAAAATTTAGGCTGAATATTATTTCACCCATGGCCTACAGCTAATTTGTCCTAATATATGTACCTGGGCCATCCTATTCAATACAAAGTTTTCAGAAATGTTTAGACTCCAAAAAGAGTCACATGTTTTTTATTGACACTGAAATTGTAATATGTAATATTCAAGATCTGTCAGCAACTATATTTTATGACATGTGGAAAAAGTATAAACTAATCTTCATAGGGAATAAAGATGAGAAACAAAAATATTTGCATTCTAGGCTCCATCCCTGATTTCTAGAAGTGTAATTGTTAACATCTTTTGTGTATTTCTCACATAAAACTTCCTTTTTCCTTGAGTTATTTCCATTTGCACTTGTATAACATTCAGCCTAAATTTTTCCAGCTCATGAATGAGTTATATACGTGTAAGAGTACATGCAGGTTTGCGGTTTTGTCTTTACTCATAAAAACAGAACTAAAATGATCCCCTTAATATATGTCTTTCTGAAGGGAAATCAGGGCAGCAAAGTGTAAGACAAAAAGGAGAGGCTTGCTATTATACTAAAGCAAGAGAGTAGTTCTAGAAATACTTATAATCACCTTATATTTTCTCACTTCTCGCAAACATCCTTGACAGTTCTCAGCTCATGTTACTACATGAACTCGCCTCTCTCTAATCCGAGAGGTTGAGTGAGAGAAAGGAAGTAATGATAAATGCATTGGGGTCACAACCAATAAGATGGGAAGATGAGGATATAGGGAAGTGCTATCTCTGCATGGTAGCTACATATAAATAAAGGTGGACATCAGTCAGAACTCTATTGTCAATAAGCATTACTTCTGGGATCTAACAAAGTTACCTAATGAGGAACTGTAGTAATGCAGCCAAGTAGGT
>NW_007226465.1:0-1109 GCF_000164805.1 Carlito syrichta
CTTTTTCACACTATTTATTAGTGTTCTAGCTACACAGAGTAGTCATTTTAGGATCAGGGTTTGCAGTACTTTTGCCTGGGATAAAGTCCAACACATGAAACGTACCATGTTTGCCTGAGTATGCAATGGCTAGAAGTAACAAGTTTAAGATGCCAAGTATAGGAAAACAGCTTGATGCCATTTATGGATGCCCATCTTTCTGCAGTTTGCTACAACTTACCCAGTACATTTTTAGCTTCTCTTGTTTCAGCAAGAGAAATATTACGAGCTCCTTTGGGTAAAGTGAAAGCGCCTCTCGTCTTCCCTTAAATAGAATGTCTTTAATTAGTGGAGATTTCATGTTTATCAAAGTCTTACTCTCTCATTGACTATCCCATAAGCTGTGCATTTTATTAAGAAAGATATAAAATATGTTCTATAATTTTATATGTTGAGGTCAAAATGCATTGTAACTGTTAGCTAATGCCAACAAACTTAATAGTCAATGAAAGTAAGACTAAGCATGAATGCAAAATAATGTAGGTGATTTGAAGTTGAATACTTGCAGATTTCATTTTCCAGCAACTTGAATTCTTTATGGCACCTCTTGCTTAAATGTTTCCCTGTTGGAAAAGGTTAATTAGTCTATTGAATGACTATGATAATAACATTAGTGCAAAGAAATGGACGTTAGATTGTCTTTGAACTGCTTGAATTGGTATGAATGATGACAATTTTCTAATGTTCTTTTGACCTTGATTTGCAGGTTTAGCATAATTTTTGAAGTATTTGAAAAGCAGTGTCACTACCTTATATTACATATAATACGGAATAAGTGATCACAGCAAAACCCTTTTTTCCCTTTACATTAATTCACTGTGGAAAAAAATAAAATGAGTTATTTTATATCCAAAAGAAAAGAATAAAATATAACTCTATTAAAGAAGCATGGTATATTATTTCACAGCAAGATAGAGAAAATTACATTTGATCTACCAAAACGATAACATATGGATATAATTATAATTCTGTTTGCTTTATTAAAATAATGCAGTCAGCCAGAAATGGCAATATTTGCTTTTTAACAATTTTCAAAGTACAAAACATGGTAATTTATCACACAGGAATAG
>NW_007226466.1:0-703 GCF_000164805.1 Carlito syrichta
GCTGCCCTCATATTTACAAAGAGGAATAATAATACAGTGAGCCATACATTAGTTAAAAGTTGGTTAGGATGTGAGACAAATCTTCACAAAAGTGGTGGAGACCTTCACAGGGGCCTGAATGAACAAAAAGAGAATGAAAAGGCACTTCAGGGATGCAGAAGGGTTAAAACAGAGCTATGGAAGCTACATGTTCATGAAACGTGGGCTCAGAGACTGATATTTGGGCCCATATTTGAGCCAGTGGAAGGTAAGAGTTGCAAGATAGCAGAAGAGTAGTCAAAGATCTGCATGGCACAGGCTGTGGAAGGCTTTGAACACCAGGAAGAGTTTGCATTTTCACATTAATTTAACAGAGAACTACTGAAGGTTTTCTGAACTAAGGCAGGTCCTTAACGTAAACCAGAGTAGGATAATGATACATGGCACACCTCTGCACTTGTAAGCTTGGGAGCAAAGAAAATAATGATAACAACGCATACATTGAATGCATAGATACTGCAGGAGGTAAAAGATGAGCAAGGCAAATACTCTACTCTCAGGGAAATTTTAGTTCCATGATGAGACACTGTGTACTTGAGACTTATTAATAAACCACCTCAGTTTGCTAAGGTGGAAAGGAAGTAGACATTAGGTGCAGTGTTTCTGTTAATAAGATAATTTCATATCAATTTAACTATAAACATGAACAAGATAATAAACTGCA
>NW_007226467.1:0-779 GCF_000164805.1 Carlito syrichta
ACAGAGAACTACTGAAGGTTTTCTGAACTAAGGCAGGTCCTTAACGTAAACCAGAGTAGGATAATGATACATGGCACACCTCTGCACTTGTAAGCTTGGGAGCAAAGAAAATAATGATAACAACGCATACATTGAATGCATAGATACTGCAGGAGGTAAAAGATGAGCAAGGCAAATACTCTACTCTCAGGGAAATTTTAGTTCCATGATGAGACACTGTGTACTTGAGACTTATTAATAAACCACCTCAGTTTGCTAAGGTGGAAAGGAAGTAGACATTAGGTGCAGTGTTTCTGTTAATAAGATAATTTCATATCAATTTAACTATAAACATGAACAAGATAATAAACTGCATTTTTAAACAAGAGATTAAATGGAGGGAAAAGAAAACCCCAAACATTGTTTTTGCTTCTCCACTACCTTCATTCGAATGTGAAATTTAGCATTTAAACTTAGAACCAGTTGGAAGGTGAAAGTGGGAGAAAGAGATATCTCATTATCTTTACAACAACAAATGAAACATATCAAGCACACAATTTTTTAAAAAAGCCCTTGTATTTTACTAGTAGATAGCTACTGGTAAAATACTTGAAGCAAATGCATTGTTCCCAATTTGTATTTGCAACCCGGAGGCATCAAAATTACTTAGAAATGACATTTGGCTGGAAATTAGGAAAACGATTTAAACCTCGATTCTGCCATTGACCACAATTTGATTTGAGTAAGACAGTTTCTCCCAATTTATTCTAGCTACTGAACTATTCATAGACTCGCTTTAC
>NW_007226468.1:0-688 GCF_000164805.1 Carlito syrichta
AAGATGAGCAAGGCAAATACTCTACTCTCAGGGAAATTTTAGTTCCATGATGAGACACTGTGTACTTGAGACTTATTAATAAACCACCTCAGTTTGCTAAGGTGGAAAGGAAGTAGACATTAGGTGCAGTGTTTCTGTTAATAAGATAATTTCATATCAATTTAACTATAAACATGAACAAGATAATAAACTGCATTTTTAAACAAGAGATTAAATGGAGGGAAAAGAAAACCCCCAACATTGTTTTTGCTTCTCCACTACCTTCATTCGAATGTGAAATTTAACATTTAAACTTAGAACCAGTTGGAAGGTGAAAGTGGGAGAAAGAGATATCTCATTATCTTTACAACAACAAATGAAACATATCAAGCACACAATTTTTTAAGAAAGCCCTTGTATTTTACTAGTAAATAGCTACTGGTAAAATACTTGAAGCAAATGCATTGTTCCCAATTTGTATTTGCAACCCGGAGGCATCAAAATTACTTATAAATGACATTTGACTGGAAATTATGAAAACGATTTAGACCTCGATTCTGCCATTGACCACAATTTGATTTGAGTAAGAACAGTTTCACCCAAATTTATTCTAGCTACTGAACTATTCATAGACTCGCTTTACAGATAATAATCATTTTAAAACTAAATATATGTAAACAAAGATAATTAGTAAATGTTGAATCGCACA
>NW_007226469.1:0-479 GCF_000164805.1 Carlito syrichta
GTGACCACTGGAAGGCTTCGCTGAATTAAGCCTCTTCAGAGCTTCTGAGTTTTCCGGTTTTTGCTTTAGCTGAAATAAATTATTCATATTAATTTGCTCTCTTCCCAAATATCCTTAAAGAAGCATGCCTCGCTCTATCTTCTGAGGGGCTGATTTCATAATGATAGAGGATGCAGTGGTTTGACAGGACACTAGTGACCTATTGGACACTTTGGCAACTGAAAGCAATTTTTTTACATTCCACCATTGTTTTAATGTACTTAAAGGATTCTTGTTAATAAGAAATATTAATATTCAAGCTGTGAATAACATAATTTTATATTTCTTTACAGGCATTATCACATTTGGTTGCATAGCAAGGAATTCTTTTCTCTTAGGACTTGAAATGTAAAGAATAATACTGTTGGCCGGGTGCGGTGGCTCATGCCTATAATCCCAGCACTTTGGGAGGCTGAGGTGAGAGGATTGCCTGATCCCGC
>NW_007226470.1:0-1779 GCF_000164805.1 Carlito syrichta
CTGCACTCCAGTCTGGGTGACAGAGTGAGACTCCAACTCAAAAAAAAAAAAATTTATATTTATTTGTGTGGTTATCTGATTAATATTTGTCTCCACTGGTATGTGAGCTCCTTCAAGAAAGGAATCCTATCAGTATTTTTTTTCCTTCCCCAATGCCTAGAAAAGTATAAAACACTGTTGTTTCTTAATAAACATGACAAAAAGAAAGAAGGAAGAAGGGAAGGAAGATAGGAAAATATTGACACCACAGCTATTTTACAGATTTGATGCCATAACCTGGGGCAAGCAGAGTCAGATTTTTTTGGTGAGGATATAGGAAGGGTTATGCCCTACCATCCAAGGGAAGTGTGGATCCCTGAGAAATAGCAATAATAGCTAACAGTTATTGAGTGCTTACTAGGTCCTAGGCACTAAATTATCTCATTGAATCCTCTCAACAACCTTAAGAGACCCATTACATTTTTCAGTGAGTAAATGTATTTAGAGAGGTTAATTACACAACCAATAGGCTGCAGAGCTGAGGGCTTGAATCCTCATGTTTTAGCCTCCACGCACACTGCCTCCTGCAGGGACAGTTGATAACAATTTTCTTAAAGATTTAGCTTTCACAATCCCATTTCTGAAAATCCACTGTGACAAACAAACAGCAAGTTTCAAATGCAGATAAATTTCTGTGTGTACATTTTCCCCAACAAAAACAATTCTAATCAACACCATACAGTTTCATTTGAAATTTTAATGAGGCACAACAAGCAAAAAGGAGGAAGGAATGAGAATTAAAAATCAGAGCCACCTAACAGTAGAAGATAAGAAACTGTGTTCGCTGTGGTATTAAAATCCAGAACAGAATCTTTAATTTCAACATCTTTTAAAAGATCTTGGTTTGTTTAATATATTAGCAAAGAATATAATTTAATGTCACTTTGAGGCACAGAATAATTCTTATTTCAGAATGTTCAATAAGAACAATAACTGCCACAAAATGAATCTCTCTTTCTGATAAACCTTTAGAGAGAAATGGGAGAAAAGTCAATTTAAGCCTATACTTTGAAATTCTTTCATCACAGCTGCATAATGAAACATGGAGTTTCTAAAATATTTATGGCAACTTTCATCATTTAAATCTTCCCAGTGAATTTCATTTTTCCCAAGAAGAAACTTTCCCTTTTTCTTCAAAAATATATGTATATGTCTACATATCTTTAGAGATAGAGACAAATACATACATGTAGGTATGTATATAACTGTAGATGTATATATATCTTCCTCTTACAAACAGCAAGTAGAAATGCAAAGTGGTTCAGCCTTTTAGAAGGTAATTAGAGAGCAAAAATTACATTCTTATAATGTTCATATTTTTTGACCCAATAATACAATGTCTGGGCATTTGTCTTATAACAAAACAGAAAGATTTGACTACAAGTATAGTAATCCTAGTACGGTTTATTGTAACAACAACAATAAGGATATACTTTATTTAACAGGAAGAGATGAGTCAATATGTTATAGTGCATCCAGATACTGAAATGCTACATGATCATTATAAATAATGATGTAGAAGTACATTTATCAACTTGCTTAACAGTATACTATTAAATGAAAACAAATCAGTTTAGAAATAGTATATACCTGCACTTGTATGAAAACAAACATGTTACAGACAGAAATAAGCCTATGAACAATTATCAAAATAATATTAGTTGTGTATGGAAACTAGGATTATGACTTATGATGTATATTATCAATTATTATATATACATATGTGTTTATACTGTATAT
>NW_007226471.1:0-619 GCF_000164805.1 Carlito syrichta
AAACATGGGCCTGTTCACGAGGAGCTTCCAGAACAATAGCAGAAATGGACACATAAGTGGATGGTTGCACTACTGATAGGCGTCTGTCCACGGGAGTCTTCTCAGATGCCGTTGAACTTGTCTTTAAGGTCACGGGCAGGTTGGGGGCAGAGGGCATGTCTGTGTTCCCCCAAGGAAACAGCATGGTGCTCCAAGAACCAAAAGCCAACGTCGCTGTATTTGGCTAAATGTATAAGGCACATGGGAGATGACACTGGCAGGGCAGGCAAGGGCCAGAGTGGACAGACCGTGGGTACTGCCATAGTTTGATGTGAGTTCCAAAGAACCAGTGCAGAGTGGGTGAGTCCCATGTGCTTGGCTTTAGCGATTTGGGTTTATATTCAGCCGAATTAACAAGGTGTGAAAAATAAGAGGTTGGGCTCGTGGTGAATTTCATCCTTGAGGTGCTTCATCAGGGAGGCTGGGATGGCCAGAAGGAACCCTCATCTGCGCACCTGGTGTTCCATCCTGCAGTCTCCCGAGACCAGACTTGGCCATTCCTTACTTTATTTTTTTATTTTTTTGAGTTGGAGTCTCACCCGGTCGCCCAGACTAGAGGGTAGCGGCCGCTCCCGGCCAC
>NW_007226472.1:0-1244 GCF_000164805.1 Carlito syrichta
GCCTGTATTTAGTATAATTGTCAGCTCTCTTTAATAGTATCTCATTCTATGTCAGCTGCACAAAAATGTGAGGTTAATTACAGTGAAAGTTTTCTCAATCATTTGTCTTTATTGCATTTGTTTGGCACGCGACAATTCACATATCGATTGAGACATCTTTAAAGGAAGCCTTTTCAGGGTAGGGAAAAAAAAATTAGCAACAGACATGAAGAAGCATGAAAAATAACAATGAGAACTTAAGCAACTTGAATAAAAATGTATAATGGTGCATAATGAGCTAGGGATCCACTATTAAAAGTGGACTCCCCTTTCAGTTTGTACATGATTATCAACAGTCTAACCAGAGTTTCTTTCTGGAATTGTTTTATTATTTTCTCCCCAAGACAATCTTCAAGCATTAATATTGCTTGTATCCTTTAGATTTGAATATTTGATTTTCACATACATGTATATAAATCAGATACAATGTTATTCTTTTACTTAATAAAAGTGGCCTATGAGTTTAGTTTTTTGTGTCAGGTAATATTGCTGAAATGAACTCAACTGTGAAGTTGTGTGTGTGTGTGTGTGTGTGTGTGTGTGTATGTATATGCATGTGCGCACACCATTTTGTTTCTTTAAATATGTTTGCACTTGTAACTCAGGACTCTTGGGAAATGATTGTCTGTTACCCCCTATTGTGGAAAAGTAAAGAAAATGAAGCAGGTTCCAGAAAATGAGACTTAGGTGGAAAATAAATTCTGTGTCTATTTATTCATGATCAGGTAGGAGATTTAAACATGCTGAGAATTTCACATTTTGGCAAGTCAGGCAGGACAATGTGGAAAGAAGCGAACCTTTCATAATGTTTGGTGAGAAGTCAAGCAACCAAGGAATATTTGTCAAGGGCCCGTTTTGTGCAAGATTCCATGGAAAATTCACATGAACCTGAGAAATAGACAGGGGCCCTAAGTTATTTGCAGCTGGTTTTAGAGACTTAAGATTTACACTTGAAGAAGAACAAACAATATATAGGAAGGTACATGATTTGATAGGAAAGGGAGCAGTCCAAGTAGTCAGACTGTAGGAATCTGGAGAATGGAGAGGCTGGTGATTAGAGGATAGTTTCTCCTGGGGAAATCAGGGAGGGTGGGTACTGGCTGCTGGGAAAAAGAGTCAGAGAAGTAAGTGAAGGATCACCAGTAAGTGAATATGCACTAGGGCTGAGTGGGCTGAAGACTTTGAGGCAATTCGATGACCTGTTT
>NW_007226473.1:0-683 GCF_000164805.1 Carlito syrichta
CACTATTAAAAGTGGACTCCCCTTTCAGTTTGTACATGATTATCAACAGTCTAACCAGAGTTTCTTTCTGGAATTGTTTTATTATTTTCTCCCCAAGACAATCTTCAAGCATTAATATTGCTTGTATCCTTTAGATTTGAATATTTGATTTTCACATACATGTATATAAATCAGATACAATGTTATTCTTTTACTTAATAAAAGTGGCCTATGAGTTTAGTTTTTTGTGTCAGGTAATATTGCTGAAATGAACTCAACTGTGAAGTTGTGTGTGTGTGTGTGTGTGTGTGTGTGTGTATGTATATGCATGTGCGCACACCATTTTGTTTCTTTAAATATGTTTGCACTTGTAACTCAGGACTCTTGGGAAATGATTGTCTGTTACCCCCTATTGTGGAAAAGTAAAGAAAATGAAGCAGGTTCCAGAAAATGAGACTTAGGTGGAAAATAAATTCTGTGTCTATTTATTCATGATCAGGTAGGAGATTTAAACATGCTGAGAATTTCACATTTTGGCAAGTCAGGCAGGACAATGTGGAAAGAAGCGAACCTTTCATAATGTTTGGTGAGAAGTCAAGCAACCAAGGAATATTTGTCAAGGGCCCGTTTTGTGCAAGATTCCATGGAAAATTCACATGAACCTGAGAAATAGACAGGGGCCCTAAGTTATTTGCAGCTGGTTT
>NW_007226474.1:0-712 GCF_000164805.1 Carlito syrichta
TAATGCTATTAGTAGAATATTTTGGGATAAATATGGATTCTTTTAAATATGCATAGAAAAGCTACCCAGGACATGCTCTGTTTATGGCAGATCTCAGCAGAGTTAGAGGACATACCAAAAAGTGTTAAAAGCTGAAAGTTTCTGCTAATGTCACATTCACTAATATTCCATTGGCCAGTTCAAGTCAGACAGCCTATCCAATATCAGTGTTGTGGGAAAAGTGCTCAATCCACAGTGAGGAAAGCATTGCAATGTTACAGGGTATTTCATAGCTTACAGGAAGAGAGGGAAGAATTAGGAAAAGTGATCAAATTTAATTGATTCGAAACTCTCTGTAAGTTCTATATCACAATATGCATAGCATATGTCTACACATTAGGCAATACAGTTTGAGAAAATTGTTTTTTAAGGTGTAAAATGGAAGACTGATAGGATTTGGGATTTGGCTTTGTAGCTATGGAACTCAGGTTTGACCTAACATAAACTCATTGAACTCTATTGTCTTCAGTTTTCTTACACTTAAAACGCAAATAATAATGTCCTGCTATTAGTTCCTCTTTTTTTGACCTGCATCCTATATGCTAAGCAGTTTAAAATAGTTTCAATACTTTACTTTTTAACTTTTCACATATTTTTTAGCATTGCCTTAAAGAAGAAATAAAACTGTAAGGCGTTTGTTTCTAATCCCTAGACCTAAAACATTTATTTGATT
>NW_007226475.1:0-1100 GCF_000164805.1 Carlito syrichta
ATCCACAGTGAGGAAAGCATTGCAATGTTACAGGGTATTTCATAGCTTACAGGAAGAGAGGGAAGAATTAGGAAAAGTGATCAAATTTAATTGATTCGAAACTCTCTGTAAGTTCTATATCACAATATGCATAGCATATGTCTACACATTAGGCAATACAGTTTGAGAAAATTGTTTTTTAAGGTGTAAAATGGAAGACTGATAGGATTTGGGATTTGGCTTTGTAGCTATGGAACTCAGGTTTGACCTAACATAAACTCATTGAACTCTATTGTCTTCAGTTTTCTTACACTTAAAACGCAAATAATAATGTCCTGCTATTAGTTCCTCTTTTTTTGACCTGCATCCTATATGCTAAGCAGTTTAAAATAGTTTCAATACTTTACTTTTTAACTTTTCACATATTTTTTAGCATTGCCTTAAAGAAGAAATAAAACTGTAAGGCGTTTGTTTCTAATCCCTAGACCTAAAACATTTATTTGATTATTGCTTCTGGAAGAAGTGTTATTTAGGCAGTATATTTTGCTTAAAATGTGCTTTGCTGGAAATGTCACTGGTCACACATTTACATTTAGAAATAAAAGATGGCCACAGATGTTATTTGATAAGGCCAACTTTCCTCATCCACAATATCACCTTCCTTTCCGTTGGCAATTTGTTGAAAATGTCACATTTTCCATATTTTTAAAATGTGAGTTTTCAAAGGCATCAGTAAATGGAAGTATTTAATGAATGAAGCAATGTATGGGATTATTATTAATTGCTGACATTTTAGCACTTGTTACTTTATTAAATTAACTCTTCATAAGAATTTAAAGGGGAGTAGGACAGGTTTAATTTAAGATAGATGGAATGAGGGAACTAGAGGAGCCTCGGCAAATGGGTTACTGATTGGAGATTATAGGCTTTTAGGAAAGAAGCCCAAGAATCTTGAGCTTCCAAAGACAATATGAGGTTGGCACTGAGTACTTTAATGAAAACAGGAAAGGAGAGGAGAATAATTTATCAATTCACAAATATTTAACTTATTCTAGAAACAAAATTGCATTAAACATTCTAAACAATGTAAACCTTGCATTGTCTGACCCTGGCCTACTCCA
>NW_007226476.1:0-742 GCF_000164805.1 Carlito syrichta
TTCAGGAAAATAGAAAGTAAAAGAGTAGAAAAAGATATAGCATGCAAATATTAACCACAAGAAAGCTCTTGTATCTGTACTTATATGAGACAAAGTAGACTTTAAAACAACAAACATAACCACAGATGAAAATGAATATATCATAAGGAGCTGACCATTTCAGTATAAAGTTATCACAAATATAAATTTACATACACCTAATAATATATAAGATGATACTTGGTAGAACAAAATGGAGAAGTAGAAAAATCTACAATTATAGTAAGAACTTTAACTGATAGAACCCATGACCAAAAATAAAAATAATCAGTAAGGGCTGAGGAAGATTTGAACAACCTGATTAACAAAATGACTTAACATATATGCAGAAGACTGTACTCAACTACTACACGTGCAATATTTGCCAAAATTGACCATATACAGGAGTATAAAGTTTCAACTTATTTCAAGTGATTTAAATCATATAGAGTATAGTCTATGACTATGGCAGAATTGAGCAGTTAATTTTTTATTTTATTTTTAGTGGATTTTTTTGAGTCAGGGTCTCACTCTGTCACCCAGGCTGGAGTGCAATGGCAAGATCATAGCTCACCACAGCCTCATCCTCCTTGGCTCAGGCAATCCTTCTGCCTCAGCCTCCTGAGTAACTGGGACTACAGGTGTGTACCACCACACTCAGATAATTTTTCGTTTTTTGTAGAGACAAGATCTTGGTATGTTGCCTTGTCTGGTCTTGAGCTCC
>NW_007226477.1:0-727 GCF_000164805.1 Carlito syrichta
ACAAAGTAGACTTTAAAACAACAAACATAACCACAGATGAAAATGAATATATCATAAGGAGCTGACCATTTCAGTATAAAGTTATCACAAATATAAATTTACATACACCTAATAATATATAAGATGATACTTGGTAGAACAAAATGGAGAAGTAGAAAAATCTACAATTATAGTAAGAACTTTCACTGATAGAACCCATGACCAAAAATAAAAATAATCAGTAAGGGCTGAGGAAGATTTGAACAACCTGATTAACAAAATGACTTAACATATATGCAGAAGACTGACTGTACTCAACTACTACACGTGCAATATTTGCCAAAATTGACCATATACAGGAGTATAAAGTTTCAACTTATTTCAAGTGATTTAAATCATATAGAGTATAGTCTATGACTATGGCAGAATTGAGCAGTTAATTTTTTATTTTATTTTTAGTGGATTTTTTTGAGTCAGGGTCTCACTCTGTCACCCAGGCTGGAGTGCAATGGCAAGATCATAGCTCACCACAGCCTCATCCTCCTTGGCTCAGGCAATCCTTCTGCCTCAGCCTCCTGAGTAACTGGGACTACAGGTGTGTACCACCACACTCAGCTAATTTTTCGTTTTTTGTAGAGACAAGATCTTGGTATGTTGCCTTGTCTGGTCTTGAGCTCCTGGCTAAAGTGATCCTCCTGTCTCAACCTCCATTCCTGTATTGGGATTACAGCCTAAGCTACTAATTAAA
>NW_007226478.1:0-1026 GCF_000164805.1 Carlito syrichta
TTTTTCTACATTATTTTTTACTTCTATGTCCCATATTTGGGCTTTTACTTTGGTGATCCGGATTCCCCTGCTGATGTTAGGGTTTTGATGGTCTTGTCTTTCCAGTTCCCTTAGGTGACTTATTAGGTTGTTAACTTGTGATCTTTCTGTTTTCTTGATGTTTGTTTGTAGAGATATAAATTTCCCTCTCAGTAGTTCTTTCATGGCATCCCAGTGGTTATAATAAGATGTTTCTTTGTTTTCATTTGTTTCCAGGAATCCTTGAATTTCTGTTTTGATTTCTGTATTGCCACAGGAGTTAATCAGCATCATGCTTTTTAGTATCCATGTCTTTGTGGGGTTTGAGGGGATTTTGTTGATGGTGATGTTTATTTTTATTCTGAGGAGGTGCATGGCAGTATTTTGATCTTATGAAATACCTTTATGCTTGATTTATGGTTGAGAATGTGGTCAATCTTGGAGTATGTTCCATGTGGTAATGACTAGAATGTATACTATGTGGTTGTTGGGTGGAGGTTCTGTAGATATCTTGTAAGTTCATTTGTTCAAGTGTCATGATGAGGAACTGGATCTCTGTTGATTTTTTATCTCAATGTTTATCTAGGTTTGCTTGTGGGGCATTTACTTCTCCAGCTATGATAGCATTAGAGTCAATATCTTATTTTAGTTTACTTAGTAGTTGCTTTATAAAAGCTGATGCTCCTCTGTTGTGGGCATATATGTTTAAGATGAATATCTCTTATTAATGGATCAAAAACTTTACCATTATGTAGTGTCTTTTTTTAATTTTTGATAACTTAAAGGCTGTATTTTCTCACAATAATATCCTGACTCCTACGTTCTTTTGTGATCCATTCACCTGGGAATTCACTTTCTGTCCTCTAACTTTGAGTCTGTGGGCTTCCTTTTTTGTGGAGTTTCCTGGAGACAGCAAATTTTGGGGTCATATTTGTTCATCCATTTTTCCATTCTATATCTTTTCAGGGGTACATTTAGTCCATTCACATTCAAGCTGATTATTGAAAT
>NW_007226479.1:0-767 GCF_000164805.1 Carlito syrichta
TGTTGGGTGGAGGTTCTGTAGATATCTTGTAAGTTCATTTGTTCAAGTGTCATGATGAGGAACTGGATCTCTGTTGATTTTTTATCTCAATGTTTATCTAGGTTTGCTTGTGGGGCATTTACTTCTCCAGCTATGATAGCATTAGAGTCAATATCTTATTTTAGTTTACTTAGTAGTTGCTTTATAAAAGCTGATGCTCCTCTGTTGTGGGCATATATGTTTAAGATGAATATCTCTTATTAATGGATCAAAAACTTTACCATTATGTAGTGTCTTTTTTTAATTTTTGATAACTTAAAGGCTGTATTTTCTCACAATAATATCCTGACTCCTACCTTCTTTTGTGATCCATTCACCTGGGAATTCACTTTCTGTCCTCTAACTTTGAGTCTGTGGGCTTCCTTTTTTGTGGAGTTTCCTGGAGACAGCAAATTTTGGGGTCATATTTGTTCATCCATTTTTCCATTCTATATCTTTTCAGGGGTACATTTAGTCCATTCACATTCAAGCTGATTATTGAAATGTGAGAGTTTGTCCCTATCATAAAGCTCTTATAAGGTTGTTTTGTTTTCATTCAGCTTTTTTTTTCATATGTGTGTGTGTGTTTTCATTTTCCTGGATATGCTGTATGTTCTGCTACTTGTGTGTTTGTTTATGACCTTGTGAAATATATGGTCTTTCTTTTTCTTTTCTTCTGTGCACAGCACCTTTTTAAACATCTCCTGCAGAATTAGTCTCAAACAAGCATATTGTCTGGGAAGGATTTT
>NW_007226480.1:0-724 GCF_000164805.1 Carlito syrichta
GGAAGGTGGGCCCTGCCTTCCAGCCATCATCATGCTTCTCCTGTGACCGTCTCCCTCTTACGATGGGCACATATTCCTCTCAGTCACACCCCCTGCCAATGGCCCTAGCTTCTGTGGCAGGTGGGGACACCATCGCCTCCTCATTGCGTGGTTTCTTTGTTTTTTGGGGTTGGGGTCTCCCTCTGTCGCCGAGGCTGAAGTGCAGTGGCATGATCGCGGCTTGCTACAGCCTCGACCTCCTGGACTCAGGCGATCCTTCCGCCTCAGCCTCCTGAGTAGCTGGGACTACAAGCGCATGCCATCACGCCCAGCTAATTTTTATTTTTTGTAGAAATGAGGTCTCGCCATGTTGCCCAAGCTGGTCTCAAACTCCTGGCCTTAAGCAATCCTCCTTCCTTGGTCTTCCAGCGAGCTGGGATTACAGGCATGAGCCACCGTGCCCGGCCGTTGTGTGGGTTTTGAGTGCTGCAGATCACGGTACTCTCTTTGCCTCCAGGCCCTCGTGCACGCTGTCCCTTTTTTCTGCCCCATGTGGACAACTCCTGGAACCTTTAAGCCCGGGCTCAGACCTCACCTCTGTCACATCCCTACTGGCCGCTCTGCTCTGCCCTCAAGCTTCTGGGCTCACTGAAGGCTCTTCGTGCCCACCACCCCGCTGTGCAGGTATGCATGGGAAGGGAAATGCTCCACAGGCACCAAGAAGAGCCTCTGTGCCTGGCTCTTC
>NW_007226481.1:0-2241 GCF_000164805.1 Carlito syrichta
TGCCTCCAGGCCCTCGTGCACGCTGTCCCTTTTTTCTGCCCCATGTGGACAACTCCTGGAACCTTTAAGCCCGGGCTCAGACCTCACCTCTGTCACATCCCTACTGGCCGCTCTGCTCTGCCCTCAAGCTTCTGGGCCCACTGAAGGCTCTTCGTGCCCACCACCCCGCTGTGCAGGTATGCATGGGAAGGGAAATGCTCCACAGGCACCAAGAAGAGCCTCTGTGCCTGGCTCTTCCTGTGTCCCTGCGCTCAGCACAGGACAGGCACTCAGCAACCACTGCGGTGTGAGTGGGGGAATGAATTCAAGGGCTTCCCTCCCACTCCCGCCTGGTGTTCCTGAGGTCCGCCACCCCACAGCGAGGCTCCGGGCGGGGCAGGGGACGTCCCAGGCTCCAGTCCGCCCCTCGACCAGCATCTGGAACCCTCCACCTCTGCAGAAGCACGAACTCTGTCACGTATGGGAGGATGGTCATGGAGTAGATACTACGGAGGCCGGGCATGGCTGATGCCTGTTAATCCCAGTACTTTAGGAGGCTGAGGCAGGAGGATTGCTTGAGGCTAGGCGTTTGAGACCAGCCTGGGCAACATAGTGAGACCTCATCTCTACAAAATTAAAAGTTAAAAAAAAAGGGGGCCGGGCACGGTGGCTCAAGTCTGTAATCCCAGCACTTTGGGAGGCCAAGGCGAAGGGATTGCCTGAGCCCATGGGTTCAAGACCAGCCTGGGCAACATGATGAGACCTCGTCTCTACAATAAATCAAAAAATTTGCTGGAGCCCAGCAGGTCGAGGTTGCAGTGGCTGTGAGTGTGCCACTGCACTCCAGCTGGGGCAACAGAGTGAGACTCCAACTCAAAAAAAAAATAAAATAAGAAAGAAAAGAAGAGAAAAATCCCATGGGTTTGAGTCCAGTCCTGCCTCTGGTTTCCTCTTCCTGTTGTGCTAGCACGCTCCTTAAGGGCACGGACCCTCTCTTGGGCATTTCCTTTTCCTGGTCTCTCCTCCTTCTTTCCTGGAGCTTCATTTGCGTCTGACTACCCTGCCACCCTCTGCTGGGGAAGCAGCTCAAGGAGCGCCTCCCCAAAAGGCTCCAGTTGTGATGTGGACTCTTGGATGAGTCCTCTGCACTGGTGGAGTGGCCGATCTCGCTGGAGAATAGCCCCCCCTGCCACCCCCACCCCCCAGCTGACTGAGGACCTAATAGCTGGGGTGTGTTCACCAGGCGGGGGAGATTGACCCCAATTTAGGGAATGAACCCCCCCAGTCTGACACACCCCAGAACCTCTACTCTGTTGCAGCTATTCTCATGTCAGTAAATGGAGATTCCCAGAACACCAGGTCTGAATGCACCTGCTTGGAGCTCCAGATCTAAGCAAGACAGCATGTTACCATCCTAACCCTTGATCTTCCTTCCAGCATCCCTAATACTGGGGAGTCACAAGATATCAGAGCAAGAGGGGGTATCCTAGAACAATTCCCGCCCTCATTTATTCATTCATTCGCTTGGGCACCATGCTTGGCCCTTGGAATACACAATCATTAATTCACACATGTTTATTGGATCCTAATTGTATGCCAGCCCTGTGTGGGGTGGGGTGGGGATACAGTGGTGAACAAAAGGATACAGTCAATCAATATATAAACATAGTGCCAGGTAGTAGGCAGTGCTAGGAAAAGGGGCAGAGTAAAGGTCAGAGCGTGATGGCGGACGCTATTTGAGATGGGTCCTCAAAAGAGACTTCCCCAGGAAGACTGTTGAGCAAAGACATGAACAGGAGGAAATGAGCCTTGCAGACACTGATGGGGAGGAGAGCAGAGAGGTGGAGGGAACTGCAAGTGCAAAGACACTGAGGCCAGAACATGCTTAGCAGGTTCTCCTACTGGGATGAATGAGGTATTCTCTTTCCTCAGGAGCACAGTCTAATGATGGAAAGAGACAAGTAAATGGTGTGATAAATGCTGAGGACATAATAGAAATAAGTGAGAAGGGTAACCCCCTCTGGTTCCCTCCCACTGTGGGAGCTTTTCTGTCCTCTCAATAAATCCTGCTTTCAAGAGAGAGAGAGAGAGAGAAAGGGAGAGAGAAAGAGAGAGAGAGAGAGAGGGAGAGGGAGAGAGAGAGAGAGAGAGAGAGAGAAGTGAAAGTTCCACTGGAACGCAAAGGGAGGAGCAATTGTAAGTAGGACTGGGTAATGCATCTCGAATGGGCTTTGGTGGATGAGTAGGAGTTTGCTGGGTGGC
>NW_007226482.1:0-9828 GCF_000164805.1 Carlito syrichta
TACTCTCTCTGCCTCCAGGCCCTCGTGCACGCTGTCCCTTTTTTCTGCCCCATGTGGACAACTCCTGGAACCTTTAAGCCCGGGCTCAGACCTCACCTCTGTCACATCCCTACTGGCCGCTCTGCTCTGCCCTCAAGCTTCTGGGCCCACTGAAGGCTCTTCGTGCCCACCACCCCGCTGTGCAGGTATGCATGGGAAGGGAAATGCTCCACAGGCACCAAGAAGAGCCTCTGTGCCTGGCTCTTCCTGTGTCCCTGCGCTCAGCACAGGACAGGCACTCAGCAACCACTGCGGTGTGAGTGGGGGAATGAATTCAAGGGCTTCCCTCCCACTCCCGCCTGGTGTTCCTGAGGTCCGCCACCCCACAGCGAGGCTCCGGGCGGGGCAGGGGACGTCCCAGGCTCCAGTCCGCCCCTCGACCAGCATCTGGAACCCTCCACCTCTGCAGAAGCACGAACTCTGTCACGTATGGGAGGATGGTCATGGAGTAGATACTACGGAGGCCGGGCATGGCTGATGCCTGTTAATCCCAGTACTTTAGGAGGCTGAGGCAGGAGGATTGCTTGAGGCTAGGCGTTTGAGACCAGCCTGGGCAACATAGTGAGACCTCATCTCTACAAAATTAAAAGTTAAAAAAAAAGGGGGCCGGGCACGGTGGCTCAAGTCTGTAATCCCAGCACTTTGGGAGGCCAAGGCGAAGGGATTGCCTGAGCCCATGGGTTCAAGACCAGCCTGAGCAGCAGGATGAGACCTCGTCTCTACAATAAATCAAAAAATTTGCTGGAGCCCAGCAGGTCGAGGTTGCAGTGGCTGTGAGTGTGCCACTGCACTCCAGCTGGGGCAACAGAGTGAGACTCCAACTCAAAAAATAAAATAAAATAAGAAAGAAAAGAAGAGAAAAATCCCATGGGTTTGAGTCCAGTCCTGCCTCTCGTTTCCTCTTCCTGTTGTGCTAGCACGCTCCTTAAGGGCACGGACCCTCTCTTGGGCATTTCCTTTTCCTGGTCTCTCCTCCTTCTTTCCTGGAGCTTCATTTGCGTCTGACTACCCTGCCACCCTCTGCTGGGGAAGCAGCTCAAGGAGCGCCTCCCCAAAAGGCTCCAGTTGTGATGTGGACTCTTGGATGAGTCCTCTGCACTGGTGGAGTGGCCGATCTCGCTGGAGAATAGCCCCCCCTGCCACCCCCACCCCCCAGCTGACTGAGGACCTAATAGCTGGGGTGTGTTCACCAGGCGGGGGAGATTGACCCCAATTTAGGGAATGAACCCCCCCAGTCTGACACACCCCAGAACCTCTACTCTGTTGCAGCTATTCTCATGTCAGTAAATGGAGATTCCCAGAACACCAGGTCTGAATGCACCTGCTTGGAGCTCCAGATCTAAGCAAGACAGCATGTTACCATCCTAACCCTTGATCTTCCTTCCAGCATCCCTAATACTGGGGAGTCACAAGATATCAGAGCAAGAGGGGGTATCCTAGAACAATTCCCGCCCTCATTTATTCATTCATTCGCTTGGGCACCATGCTTGGCCCTTGGAATACACAATCATTAATTCACACATGTTTATTGGATCCTAATTGTATGCCAGCCCTGTGTGGGGTGGGGTGGGGATACAGTGGTGAACAAAAGGATACAGTCAATCAATATATAAACATAGTGCCAGGTAGTAGGCAGTGCTAGGAAAAGGGGCAGAGTAAAGGTCAGAGCGTGATGGCGGACGCTATTTGAGATGGGTCCTCAAAAGAGACTTCCCCAGGAAGACTGTTGAGCAAAGACATGAACAGGAGGAAATGAGCCTTGCAGACACTGATGGGGAGGAGAGCAGAGAGGTGGAGGGAACTGCAAGTGCAAAGACACTGAGGCCAGAACATGCTTAGCAGGTTCTCCTACTGGGATGAATAATATTCTCTTTCCTCAGGAGCACAGTCTAATGATGGAAAGAGACAAGTAAATGGTGTGATAAATGCTGAGGACATAATAGAAATAAGTGAGAAGGGTAACCCCCTCTGGTTCCCTCCCACTGTGGGAGCTTTTCTGTCCTCTCAATAAATCCTGCTTTCAAGAGAGAGAGAGAGAGAGAAAGGGAGAGAGAAAGAGAGAGAGAGAGAGAGGGAGAGGGAGAGAGAGAGAGAGAGAGAGAGAGAAGTGAAAGTTCCACTGGAACGCAAAGGGAGGAGCAATTGTAAGTAGGACTGGGTAATGCATCTCGAATGGGCTTTGGTAGATGAGTAGGAGTTTGCTGGGTGGCTGAGGTGAGCATGCCACATGGATGAACTTGCATTTGCAGACGCGCAAGCTGTGCAGGGCAAGCCACCCACACGTTCCTCTTCCTGTTGTGGCCGCAGTTTTCTGCAAAGGAAAGACCATTCTCTTGGGGATTTCCCTCTTTTCCACCTCTCCCCAGCCTCCTTCGGGGCATTCAGCCTTGGAAGAGTGGAATGGAAGGATGGGTCAAGACAGGGAGGGAGTTTCTGTGCCTTGCTGGGTCTGCCTCCCACCCTTTTTCTGTGGTTCTTTCTTGTGTTTTTAAGGCTTTAGGGAGTCGTGGGACTGAAAACTGCTGGAGTCAGGAGGTTTCACTTGGGTTTCTCAATGGCAGGCCCCCAGCCCCCTCCCGCTGGCCGAATGCTGTGATGCAAGAGGTCTCAGGAAGGCCCAGAAGCAGTCTCCAGGTTGGGGGAGGGGGGATTTTGGATGCAGGCACTCCCTAGCAGTGTCAGCTCCAGCAGTGTTGCTGGCCTCCTTCAACTCCCCGGGGTTGGCTACTGCAGCCCTCCTCCCGGGCCCCACGCCTAGCTGGGGTCAGACCAGGGGTCCTCATGCCTGGCCGCTAACAGAGTTCTCAAGCTAGCTCTGAAAATAGAAACTCACGGAACTCGCAGGTAATTGTGAAATGCAAACACTATTATCTTCATTCAAGGGCACTAAGGAGCGAAGTAAGCAAAGGTTACCCAGGGTGCTAACCAGCTTGCAAAGATCCCCTGTTGGCGACCCCAGCCCTATGTAGTTTTAACTCTTCCTGTGGCCCCATTGAAGGAGTATGAAGATACAGGTGAGATTAAAATTTTGTTTGATGGAACCCGTTGTATCCCAGGCGGCATCATTTATCATTTCACATGTAGTCAAGATAGAAGAAAGTATGAATGAGCTATTTTACATTCTTTTTCCACATGAAGTCGTCCAGATCCAGTGTGCATCCGGTTGGGGCTGGCCACCTTTTAAGGGCCCAGCAGGCACATGTGTCTGGTGGTTACGGTATGGGACAAAGCAGCCCTAGCTCATAGATGGGGAAACCGAGGCACCGGTGGGCTGGCAATTAAGCGAGGCGGAGGCGTGTCGGGGGGCGGAGTCAGGAAGCTGGGAGGCGGGGTCTCGGCTGGGGTCCCGGGAGCCTGCCCAGCTGCGCCTCTAGCGTCCGCTCGGCGCGCTGCAGGCTGGATGGCTCCAGATGCGTCCGCCCCTCGCGCCGGGCTCCCGGCAGTTGGCCCGGCCCCCAGGGATAGAACCGGCCTTCTCCTTGGAGAACTGGACCGGAAACCCAGAGCGCAGGAGCTTGACTCGTACCTTCTTTTTTTATTTTTTTGAGTCAGGCTCTCTCTCGGATCATGGCTCACCGCAGCTTGACCTTCTGGGCTCAGGCAATCTCCCGCCTCACCCATCCAAGTAGCGGGACTACAGGTGTGCGCCACCACACCTGGTTAATTAAAAAAAAATCTTTTGTAAAGACGAGGTCTGGTTCTGTTGCCAAGGCTGATCTCGAACTCTTGAGCTCAAGCAATTCTGCCTCAGCCTCCCAAAGTGCTGGGGTTATAGACATGAGTCACTGCACCCGGCGGCGACTCTCACCATATTATTTGGAGAAAAGAAGGACGCAGGCCTGAGTTGTTTTCAGAAATGCAGTTGGGGCCAGGACAGGGGCTCAGCCACAGGAAGAGTGTGTGTGGGTCACCGACGGAAAACACTGGATTAGAAAGGGGCTAAACCTGCCTGTTCCCCCACCCTCCCCTGCTGCCTGCCCCCTTCCTCTCCACCCCAGACCGAATGAGAGGAGCCCTCTGATCCCTTGAAGTTCAAATGCATGACAAATCCCCTCCGGCCTCTTCCTGAGGGTCTTTTACGAGGAGTTGGCGCCGCCCACCTCTCCCATTGTCTTCCCTCCCAGCATTTCTGAGTCTGGTTTCCCCGCAAGCTTGGGATCCGCCCGATGAAAGCATTTTTGAGCGATGGGCTGAGATGGCACCGACGCCATCAGCCTGCCTGGAGCTGGGATTCACGGGACATTCCAGCTCTCCATTCCCAGGAGCCTCCCCCAGCAGCTGCGAGAGAACGACATCATTAAAAAGGCTTTCGTTTACCGGCAGTATGGACTCTGGGTTAAATATTTTCATAGGGCTTCCCAGCTACATGTTTACTTCTTTTTGCATATATATAATTTAGCAGACTGAGAACAACAACAGAGTGGCTGGGAAGCAGAGAGAAGGGAATGTGTGGCACCAACACCCCCCCCCACGTCTCCATTACTGTGAATTTAAATGTCGTCTCTGATGCTCTCAGAAGGCTGTTCCGAGTTTGATCCTGGCCCTGAAGCTTTTTAAGTGGCATGGGAGATGGTTCTGCCCTGGAGAGACGGCCCTCCCCCGGGACCCCCGTTCCTCACCCCGCCGCCCCCCTGGAAGATGGAAGCAAGACTTTCTGAGCAGGGCAGTCTGGGTCCACCGAGTTGCGGGCGCCGGGTGGCCCCTTCTGCTAGGAAATGTGAGCGGCCTTCTGTCTCCGCAGAAAGGCTTGCTTTTGTCACCCGTCCTGCCAGACAGCCAAGTATCGGTGAGCTCGGCTCATCTGCTCAATCAAGAACGGGGTTGGCCACAGCCAGCCGCGCGCCGCCCTGCCCTGCCTGGCGGGGCAGCCCGCGCCGAGAGCGGCCGAAATGGAGTCCTCCGCGTCGAGTATTCCACCTGGGCCTTTGTGAAGCACTCGCGGGCCCTGCTGACGAGCGGCCGGGTGCGTGTGTGCGGCTGTCAGCTCCACTGGCGTCCGCGGGCTCCATTTAACAGCCTCATAGAAGTGACACGGGGCAGGCCATCTGGCGAGGCTGTCTCGGGGCCGACATCGCCAAGAGAGCCTCGGGCAGCCTCCGCCCTGCTCACGATCTCGGCCGGAGAGGGCCGGGGAGGAGGCCTTGGTCCCTCGGGGTGGAGACGGCCTTGCCGCCTCCTGCCTTGTCCTCCCTGGGTGGCCGTGCGGCCGAGCGTCCAGCCGCCTCTAACGTCTTCCTCGTGGTGCAGGTGCGATTCCTGACGCCATTTCCCAGGCTAAGTGCCTGGGCCCCTCGGAACGAACGACTCCTTCTCGGAGCCCGCTGTTCGCTCGGTCCGTCCCTTCCCGGCGTGCCTGTGCCACGAGGTGAGCAGTCTGGCGGCGGGAAAGCAGAGATCTGCGTCCCTGCCCTCGGCCCAGGACTCAGCACTCAGGGGGCCCGACGCACTGGGATACGCCCGGGCCCTAAGGACCTTCCCAGGCCTCAGTTTCTCTGGAGAAGGATGCCCGGGGCGCCTGTGTGGGAATTGATCCCGGCTGGCCGCATGCTTGGGGCAGGGGCGTGGGCTTGGGGCGCCCTCTGCTGGAGAGCGCAGGCTCTCCCTTAACTCACCCCTTTGCTGTTGATTCTTCACCCCCTCCTCTGGACCTCGTTCCTCGGTCTAGACTCTTCCCAGAGAATGTTCCTCCCTTCCCCTTTGGCGCTGGGAAGGGGGTGGGGAGTGGGCGCTACACTGAGGGACAGGGCTTGTGTTGTCCAGGGTTGGCTAATGGCTGCAACAAACAACCCCCAGACTTCAATGCTTACCACCATAAAGATGTCATTTCCTGACTGTGTTGCTGGGAGTGTGGCCGTGGGGAGGGGCGGGCTCTGCTCCACACAGTCATTCAAGGACTTAAGGGTCTTCCCTTTAGCGGGTCTTTCATCCCACAGCCTTTCTCCACTGGGGTTCCAGGGTGGGAGTAAGTCCTGAGCCCCTAAGGCATCATGATATGCCGTGAATGTCTTTCCTTCCGTGCGCCTGGAATGACACTAGTTATGTAGCATCCCGAGGAGCATGGAGGAAATAGGTGCACAGGTTCAGCTGGTGAAGCCTGGTTGGGAAGCCTACATGGTCTGTGGCCTCTGGGCCTGCTGAGTCTTCCCCTGAGTACTCTGCATTTAGCCGGCCAGCAGGGAAGGGCGAGTGGAGCAAGGGTTGCCAGGCCAAAGTGGTGGGCATCACTCCGCCCATATGCCATTGGTCAGAGCATATGACGCCCCTGACTGCAAGAGAGGCTGGGAAATGTAGTTCAGCTGTGAACCCAGGAGGAAAAGGCAGCAGGGTATAGAAGCCCAGGATCTTGCCGCAGGCTCTATTTCTTGCACTTATACCTCCCATGTCCCCTGAGGCTGTGGGGAATTCCGATCCCTGGGCCTTCTGGAATTCTGGGGGCCCAGTTGGCCTGCTTCTCCCTCCTGGCCCCCCTCTGCTTGGCTGTTTGCTATCTCCCTGCCCACTACCTGCTGGAGTGTGCTGGGGCTCGGGGTCATAGACCTCACAGATGTGGTCAAGGTCATAGGCAAAGTCATAGGCACAGCCTTTGTTTTCTGTTTCTTGTTCTCTTTGTTGGGGGTAAGGCTTGTTTTCGAAGGAAAGGGGCAAAAACATTCTGCCAACTTGGATCCCAGCATTCTTCTCCACACTCTTCTGTTGTGCTGATGCTGTGAGACCTAGGGCCTTGGAATAAGACTCCGTCTCCAAGCACAAACACATTCTGAGGGACCTGGGGCTCATAGACATTTAGGGGTGGGGAGGACACAGTTCAGCCCGCAATAGTGGCTGTCCTGTTCTGCTCACAGCTGGTCCTCTCTGGTCACGTGCTACGTGGAACATTCGCCCTTGGCAGCATAGATGTCACAGGTGCAGGTGTGCACAGTCTGCGGAGTGCCCGCGTGAGTCTCAGGGCTCGAGAGCACTGCAGAGGGAAAGCCCCGTGGGTCGGCTGCAGCCTTGTTCTGTAGACTCCGGGCTGAGTATTTGGCGGGCAAGGGGCTCTAGGCACAGGGCTGGGGGGGGGCTGACCCCGAGCAGAGCTGTGTGTCTCCCTGGGGTGTGTCAGTTTCCTCAGGCCCGGAGGAAGGACCACAACCTGGGTGGCTCAAAACAGAAATTTACTGAAGTTCTGAGAACAAGGAGTTGGTGGGGTTGGCACCTTCTGAGGGCTCGAGAGGGAATCCGTGTCGTGCCTCTCTCTAACTCTGGCAGCCTCGGCTGGTGTTTGGCTCGTAGATGCTTCTCTGTGTCTTCACATTGTCTCCCCTATATGTATTTGAGCCTGTGTCCCCATTTCCCCTTGTAATAAGGACAATCATACTGGATTAGGGTCCACCCTAATGAACTCCTCTTAACTTGATTATCTGCAAAGATTCTTTCCAAACAAGGTCATATTCACGGGTATTGGGAGTTAGGGCTTCATCACCTTTTGAGAGGGACATGAGTCAACCTGTCCTACTGGGCCTGAGGAGACGGAACTGTCCCAGCCAGGGAATCATACAGTCCTGAGGGACACAGCCCTGCCAGCCTGCAGAGGCGCTCTGGACATGGAGTTGTCTCGGTTCCTCTGAAGCAACACGGGAAGGACCCCAGAGCTCATCTGGGTAAGACCCAAACGCAATCACAGTTATAGCAGAAGGCCAGGCATGGTGGCATGTACCTGCAGTCCCAGGTTCTCTGGAGGCTGAAGTGAGAGGATCACTTCAGCCCAGGAGGCTGAGACTGTGGTAAGCTGTGTTTGTGCCACTGCACTCCAGTCTGGGCAACACAGTGAGACCCTGACTCAAAACAAAACAAAAAAGCCAGTAATAGCAAAATTGAGAGGAACTCACATTTCCAAACCAGGTCCAGAACTCTCCTAGTAAGAGAACAATCATAGCAGCATCTTGGTGGTTTTTCCTCCTCTGTCAAACATTTTGGTGGTAGTGAGACTTTGATTCTTACATCCCCCTTGTTTTTATGTAAAGATCTCTATGGCCTTTTCTCTTGTTAATTCACTCAGTTTCCACCGTGATTAGCTCCATGTTGAAGCTGGCACTTTGGGGCACTTGCACAGCATGCTGGCAGTTGTGTTCACCCAAAGCCCCAGGGTGGATCAGAGGGTTGGATGGTGGGGAGGTGGTGTCCGCTATCTGTACATCTGTCCTAGATCTAATGTGATCCCTCAACTCCTCCCTGGAATAGGGGTCACATTTATCCTCATTGTGGGGCAAGCTAACCACAGCTGTGGAGGTGGCCTTCCGTGGTTGCATGCTCAGAGCTGGGCTCGGTGGCCCGGGCGCTTCCCACAGTGCATGCCGTCCCTACCCCACAGAAGTTCCAGAGAGACTGGCTGTTTTCCACGTTTTAGGATCAACTTACAGGTAAAGCAGACATAGAGACTGTCAATCTTGACAGTGTAAAAAAGAAACTGGATGTGGAAGGAGGAGAGAGGCACCACAGCTTGGTCCTACAGGGAGAGGATCAGGGGGTTCTGTGTCCAGTGGGTGGGTCCAAAGTTGAAATTAGTGGGTGGAGTGGCTTGCACCTGTAGTCCCAGCTACTTGGGAGGCTGAGGTGGGAGAATCGCCTGAGGCCGGAGGCTGAGGCTGCAGTGAGCTGTGATCGTGCCACTGCTCTCCAGCTTTGGTGACAGAGTGAGACTCCAACTCAAAAAAAAAATGGGCCAGGCAAGGTGACTCATGCCTATAATACCAGAACTTTAGGAGGCCAAGGTGAGAGGATTGCATGAGCTCATGGGTTCGAGACCAGCCAGTGCAACTTGATGAGACCTCATTGCTACAATAAACCAAAAATTAGCCAGGTGCAGTGGCGTGTGCCTGTAGCTCCAGCTACTTGGAAGGCTGAGGTGGAAGGATTGCCAGAACCCAGCAGGTCCAGGCTGCAGTGGCCATCAGTGTGCCACTGCGCTCCAGCCTGGGTGACAGAGTAAGACTCCAACTCAAAAAAAAAAAATGAAGCCATGCTAATGTAACTGCTAATTTGTGTTAACTGCTAATGTAAAGAAATAAGACGAGGTGGTGAAGTGAACACTGTCTTCACATCTGGGGAATTGTACGGCAGGATCAGTCTACACACGCAGGCCCGTAGGGAGCTACCCGTAGGCGTGGCTCTGAGTCAGCCCTTTTTTTAAGAGATCTGACTCAGAGCTGCCCAAACAGAGGGTCTGGGATTGAACAGAAAAAGAAAGAAAGGAAGGAAGGAAGGAAGGAAGGAAGGAAGGAAGGAAGGAAGGAAGGAAGAAAGAAAGGAAGAAAGAAAAGGACAAAAGGTCTGGGACATAGCTGATGTGGCCACTTTGCCCTGAGCTGATGAGGGTGATAACACTTGGGGTTTATTTTAATCCTCAACTCTTGTACAGCCCCCAGTGGGCACTCGATAGTGCCTCATTCCATTAATTTCAAGTTACTTTTTTTCCTCCAAATTTCCACATTCTCAAAGTCAGAATATGCCTCGAAATGTGAGGGTAGGCTGTCCCTTAGTTCATGGAAGTATCTCGGCTTTCTTACTGGTGGCTCACACTTATAATCCCAGCACTTTGAGACATCAAGGCAGGAGGATCGCTTGAGTCCAGGAGTTCGAGAGCAGCCTGGGCAACATAGTGAGACCTCATCTCTTAAAAAAAAAAAAATCAGTCCGGGCACAGTGGCTCATGCCTATAATCCCAGCACTTTGGGAGGCTGAGGTGAGAGGATTGCCTGGGCAGCATAGGGAGACCTCATCTCCTAAAAAAAAAAAAATAGCTGGGCATGG
>NW_007226483.1:0-4333 GCF_000164805.1 Carlito syrichta
CTGACTAAACTAGCTGACTTAACTAGTTTGCCAGCTGGCAAGTCAGTTGCCTCTATTGCCTAGCTATGTAGCTAGCCAGCAGCCTAGCCAGCTGGCTTAACTAGCTGACTTAATGAAGTAGCTAGCTTTCAAGTCAACAGACTTAACTAGCTAGCTATCTAGCTATACAGCTGGATAGCCAGGTGACTTAACTAGGTGACATAACAAGATAGCCTCATGGCTAGCCAGTTGACTTAACTAGCTACCTACCTACATAGCCCACTGGCTTGCCAGCTGACTTAACTACCTAACTACCTAGCTATCATGCTGGCCTGTGAGCTGACTTAAATACATGACTTAACTAGCTAGCCAGCTGGCTAGCCAGCTGATTTAACTAGCTAGCTACCCTGGTTTGAAGCTGGCTAGACAGCTGACTTGACTAAATGACTTAACAAACTAGCTACATAGCTAGACAGATGATTTAACTAGCTGACTTACCTAGCTAACTACCTAGCTAGCCAGTTGACTAGGAAACTGACTTAAGTAGCTTACTTATCCTGCTAGCAAACTGGCTGGCCAGCTAACTTAACTAGCTGACTTAAGTAGCTAGAGTGCTGGCTGGTCGGCTGCAATAATTTGCTGACTTAACCAGCTAGCCAACTGGCTAGCCCGCTGACTAAACTAGCTAGCTACCTAGCTAGCTAACTGGGAAGCCAGGTGAATTAGCTAGCTGACTTAGGTTTCTAGCCAACTGGCTAGCCATCTTTCATAACTAGCTTGCTACCTAGCTACTCAGCTAGGAAGCCAGCTGATTTAGCTAGTTGACTTAACCTGCTAGCCAACTGGCTAACCAGCTGACTCAACTAGCTGACTTAACTAGTTGGACAACTGACTAGCCAGCTGACTTAACTAGCTATCTACGTAGCTTGCTACCTGCCTATCCAACTGACTTAATTAGTTGGCTTAATTACCTTGCAAGCTGGTTAGCCAACTGAAATAACTAGCTCACTACTTAGCTAGCCAACTGGCTATCCAGCTGACTTTACTATCTGACATAAATAGCTGGCCTGCTTCCAAGTCAGCTGAATTAACTTGCCTGCTATATAGTTAGCCTGCTGGCTAGCCAGCTGACTAAACTAGGTGACTTCACTAGCTAGCCTGGTCTCAAGACAGCTGAGATAATTAGCAAACTACCTGGTTAGCCAGCTGGATAGTCAACTGACTTATATAGGTGTCTTAACTAGCTAGCCAGCAGTCTAGACTGCCCACAAACTATCTACCTAGCTAACCAGCTGTCTAGCCAGCTGAGTTAACTAGGTGACTTAATTAGCTAGCCAGCTGGCTAGCAGGTGGACTTAACTGCCTAGGTACCTAGCTAGACAGCTGGATAGCCAGCTGACTTAACTAGATAGCTACCTAGCTATCCAGCTGTCTATTGAGCTGACTTAACTAAGTTACTTACCTAACTACCTAACTGGCTAGCCAGCTGTCTTAACTAGCTGGCTATCTAGTTAAGTCACCTATTAAAGTCAGCAAGCTAGCCAGCTGACATAACTAGCTTGACACCAACCTATCCAGTTGGCTAGCCAACTGACTGAACTAGTTGACTTAAGCATCTAGCAAGCTGCAAAACTGACTTAACTAGTTAGCCAGTTGACTACCCAGCTGGCTTAACTACCTCTCTAACTAACTAGTTAGCTGGCTAGTCAGCAGACTTAACTAACTGACTTAATTAGCTATCCAGCTGGCTAGCCAACTGCCTAAAATGCTCGCTACCTAGCTAGTCAGCTGGCTAGCCAGCTGACTTAATTAGCTGACTTAAATAGCTGGCCTGCTTGCTAGACAGCTGAATTAACTGGCTTGCCCTATAGCTAGCAAGCTGGCTAGCTAGCTGACTTTAATAGGTGACTTTAACTAGCCAGCTGACTAGACAGCTGACGTAAATGGCAAGCTACCTAGCTAGCAAGCTGGATATCCAGCTGACTTAACTAGGTGACTTAACTTGCTAGCCAGTTGGCTAGACAGCTGACTGAACTACCTAGCTATGTAGTTAGCCAGCTGCCTAGCCAGCTGATTTAACTAGGTTACTTACATAGGTAGCCAGCTGGCTAGCAGGCTGACCTTACTGACTAGCTGCATAGCTAGACAGATGAATTGTCACCTGAGTTAAATTGCTAGCTAACTACATAGCCTGCTGGCTTGCCCGCTGACTTAACAACCTAGCTACTTACCTAACAAATTGTCTCGGGAGCTGATTTAAGTAGGTTACTTAACTAGTCAGCTAACTGGCTAGCCAGCTGACTTTAATGGCTAGCTACCCAGCTAGGCAGCTCGATAGCCTGCTGATTTAGCTCGCTGACTTAACTAGCTAGAAAGCTGACTTAACTGGCTGACATAGCAAGCTAGCTACCTAGGTAGCCAGCTGTATTACTAGCTGGCTTAACTAGCTAGCTACCTAGCAAACTAGCTAGCCAGCTGACTTAACTACCTGACTTAACTTGCTAGCTAGCTGACATAACTAGCTGACTTATATAGCTAGTATTCTAGGTAGTCAGCTGACTTTACAAGCTGAAATAACTAGCTAATCTGATGGATAGCCATCTGACTTAAATAGCTTTTTAACTAACTATCCAGCTGGAGAGCAAACTGACTTAACGAGCTGACTTACCTATATAGCGAATTGGTTTCCAGTTTGCTAAACAAGCTGAGTTAACCAGCTAGTCAGTTGTCTAGCCAGCTGACTTAACTAGCTGGCTCCCTATCTAGCATGCTGACTAGCCAACTGAATTACCTAGCTGACTTAAGTTAGCAAGCTGTATAGCCAGCTCACTTAATTAGCAAGCTGCCTACCTAGCCAGCAGGCTAGCCAGCTGACTTAACTAGCTGGCATTCACAGGTAGCCTGCTGGCTAGCAAGCTGGCTTATTTAGCTAGCTATCTTCCAAGCCAGCTAGCTAGACAGTTGACTAAACTATCTGACTTAACTAGCTAGCCAGTTGGCTAGCAAGTTTACTTAACTCGAAGACATCAGTATCCAGCCAAGTAGCTTTCTAGCTGACTTAACTAGCTAGCTAGCTACCTTGCCAGCACTCTTATCTAGCTGAATTAACAAGCTAGACAGGTGGGTGGCCAACTGACTTAACTATCTCACTACCTAGCTAGCCAGTTGGCCAGCTAGCTGATTTAATTAGCTGAAATAACTAGCTAGCTCCCTAGCAAGACAGTTGACTTAAATAGTTGGCTAACTAGCTAGCTACCTAGTTACCAGCTGATTTAAACAGTTAACTAGCTAGCTAGCTACCTAGGTAACAAGCTGATTTAAATAGTTAGTTGTGTAGCTAGATAGCTGATTTAACCTGCTAGCTAACTAGTTAGCTTACCCATTAACTAATGTGCTAGCTAGCTGACTTTATCATCCGACATAACTCTTTAGCTAATGAGCTTCCTAGGTGTCTCAAGCAGCTGACTTAACCCGTTAGCTAACTAGCTAGCTAGCTGACTTATGTGGCTGACATAACACGTTAGATAACTAGCTAGCTAGCCTACTCAACCAGCTGACCCAACCCGTTTGCTAACTAGCTAGATAGATGACTCAACCAGCTGACCTTACCAGTTAGTTAACTAGCTAACTGCCTGACTGAACCTGCTAACGTAAACCATTAGCTAACTTGCTAGCTAGCTGTTTAAACTACCTGACTTAATTAGAAAGCTGACTTAACTAGCTGAATTAGGAAAGTGACTTAACTACTTAGGTAGCTGACAACTGGCCGAATTAAGTTGTTATCTAGTTGACTTAAATACCTGAATTAAATAGTTAACTAACTATTTAACTAGCTGAATAACTAGCTGACTTAAGCAATTGGCTAACTAGTTAGGTAGCAGACTTAAGTAGCTGACTTAAATATTTAGCTAACTCGTGAGCTAGCTGACTTAATTAACTGACATAACTAGCTAGCTGGTAAGCTAGTTGACTTACCTCGCTGACTTAACTAGTTCCTAATGAGATAGCTGACTTAGCGAGTTGGTTAACAAATATGCTACCTGTATTAACTAGCTGTTTAAAGAATTAGCTAGGTGACTTAACTGGTTGGTTGATGAGTCGGCAGAATAGTTAACTGTTTTAACACATTGGCTGACTGCATGACCGACTTGTTATCTGGCTTAACAAGTTGGCTGACTAGTCGGCAGACTAGTTAGCTGGGTTATATAGTTGACTGACGATTTTCACACCAGTCAGTTCTGTTAACTACTTGGTTGACTGGTGTGATGACCTACTAGTCAGCTGATCAGTAGGCCGATTAGTTAGATGGGCCTAACTTGTCAGCGACTACTACCTGAGCTAACTTGTCAGACGC
>NW_007226484.1:0-4421 GCF_000164805.1 Carlito syrichta
CTGACTAAACTAGCTGACTTAACTAGTTTGCCAGCTGGCAAGTCAGTTGCCTCTATTGCCTAGCTATGTAGCTAGCCAGCAGCCTAGCCAGCTGGCTTAACTAGCTGACTTAATGAAGTAGCTAGCTTTCAAGTCAACAGACTTAACTAGCTAGCTATCTAGCTATACAGCTGGATAGCCAGGTGACTTAACTAGGTGACATAACAAGATAGCCTCATGGCTAGCCAGTTGACTTAACTAGCTACCTACCTACATAGCCCACTGGCTTGCCAGCTGACTTAACTACCTAACTACCTAGCTATCATGCTGGCCTGTGAGCTGACTTAAATACATGACTTAACTAGCTAGCCAGCTGGCTAGCCAGCTGATTTAACTAGCTAGCTACCCTGGTTTGAAGCTGGCTAGACAGCTGACTTGACTAAATGACTTAACAAACTAGCTACATAGCTAGACAGATGATTTAACTAGCTGACTTACCTAGCTAACTACCTAGCTAGCCAGTTGACTAGGAAACTGACTTAAGTAGCTTACTTATCCTGCTAGCAAACTGGCTGGCCAGCTAACTTAACTAGCTGACTTAAGTAGCTAGAGTGCTGGCTGGTCGGCTGCAATAATTTGCTGACTTAACCAGCTAGCCAACTGGCTAGCCCGCTGACTAAACTAGCTAGCTACCTAGCTAGCTAACTGGGAAGCCAGGTGAATTAGCTAGCTGACTTAGGTTTCTAGCCAACTGGCTAGCCATCTTTCATAACTAGCTTGCTACCTAGCTACTCAGCTAGGAAGCCAGCTGATTTAGCTAGTTGACTTAACCTGCTAGCCAACTGGCTAACCAGCTGACTCACTAGCTGACTTAACTAGTTGGACAACTGACTAGCCAGCTGACTTAACTAGCTATCTACGTAGCTTGCTACCTGCCTATCCAACTGACTTAATTAGTTGGCTTAATTACCTTGCAAGCTGGTTAGCCAACTGAAATAACTAGCTCACTACTTAGCTAGCCAACTGGCTATCCAGCTGACTTTACTATCTGACATAAATAGCTGTCCTGCTTCCTAGTCAGCTGAATTAACTTGCCTGCTATATAGTTAGCCTGCTGGCTAGCCAGCTGACTAAACTAGGTGACTTCACTAGCTAGCCTGGTCTCAAGACAGCTGAGATAATTAGCAAACTACCTGGTTAGCCAGCTGGATAGTCAACTGACTTATATAGGTGTCTTAACTAGCTAGCCAGCAGTCTAGACTGCCCACAAACTATCTACCTAGCTAACCAGCTGTCTAGCCAGCTGAGTTAACTAGGTGACTTAATTAGCTAGCCAGCTGGCTAGCAGGTGGACTTAACTGCCTAGGTACCTAGCTAGACAGCTGGATAGCCAGCTGACTTAACTAGATAGCTACCTAGCTATCCAGCTGTCTATTGAGCTGACTTAACTAAGTTACTTACCTAACTACCTAACTGGCTAGCCAGCTGTCTTAACTAGCTGGCTATCTAGTTAAGTCAGCTATTAAAGTCAGCAAGCTAACCAGCTGACATAACTAGCTTGACACCAACCTATCCAGTTGGCTAGCCAACTGACTGAACTAGTTGACTTAAGCATCTAGCAGCTGCAAAACTGACTTAACTAGTTAGCCAGTTGACTACCCAGCTGGCTTAACTACCTCTCTAACTAACTAGTTAGCTGGCTAGTCAGCAGACTTAACTAACTGACTTAATTAGCTATCCAGCTGGCTAGCCAACTGCCTAAAATGCTCGCTACCTAGCTAGTCAGCTGGCTAGCCAGCTGACTTAATTAGCTGACTTAAATAGCTGGCCTGCTTGCTAGACAGCTGAATTAACTGGCTTGCCCTATAGCTAGCAAGCTGGCTAGCTAGCTGACTTTAATAGGTGACTTTAACTAGCCAGCTGACTAGACAGCTGACGTAAATGGCAAGCTACCTAGCTAGCAAGCTGGATATCCAGCTGACTTAACTAGGTGACTTAACTTGCTAGCCAGTTGGCTAGACAGCTGACTGAACTACCTAGCTATGTAGTTAGCCAGCTGCCTAGCCAGCTGATTTAACTAGGTTACTTACATAGGTAGCCAGCTGGCTAGCAGGCTGACCTTACTGACTAGCTGCATAGCTAGACAGATGAATTGTCACCTGAGTTAAATTGCTAGCTAACTACATAGCCTGCTGGCTTGCCCGCTGACTTAACAACCTAGCTACTTACCTAACAAATTGTCTCGGGAGCTGATTTAAGTAGGTTACTTAACTAGTCAGCTAACTGGCTAGCCAGCTGACTTTAATGGCTAGCTACCCAGCTAGGCAGCTCGATAGCCTGCTGATTTAGCTCGCTGACTTAACTAGCTAGAAAGCTGACTTAACTGGCTGACATAGCAAGCTAGCTACCTAGGTAGCCAGCTGTATTACTAGCTGGCTTAACTAGCTAGCTACCTAGCAAACTAGCTAGCCAGCTGACTTAACTACCTGACTTAACTTGCTAGCTAGCTGACATAACTAGCTGACTTATATAGCTAGTATTCTAGGTAGTCAGCTGACTTTACAAGCTGAAATAACTAGCTAATCTGATGGATAGCCATCTGACTTAAATAGCTTTTTAACTAACTATCCAGCTGGAGAGCAAACTGACTTAACGAGCTGACTTACCTATATAGCGAATTGGTTTCCAGTTTGCTAAACAAGCTGAGTTAACCAGCTAGTCAGTTGTCTAGCCAGCTGACTTAACTAGCTGGCTCCCTATCTAGCATGCTGACTAGCCAACTGAATTACCTAGCTGACTTAAGTTAGCAAGCTGTATAGCCAGCTCACTTAATTAGCAAGCTGCCTACCTAGCCAGCAGGCTAGCCAGCTGACTTAACTAGCTGGCATTCACAGGTAGCCTGCTGGCTAGCAAGCTGGCTTATTTAGCTAGCTATCTTCCAAGCCAGCTAGCTAGACAGTTGACTAAACTATCTGACTTAACTAGCTAGCCAGTTGGCTAGCAAGTTTACTTAACTCGAAGACATCAGTATCCAGCCAAGTAGCTTTCTAGCTGACTTAACTAGCTAGCTAGCTACCTTGCCAGCACTCTTATCTAGCTGAATTAACAAGCTAGACAGGTGGGTGGCCAACTGACTTAACTATCTCACTACCTAGCTAGCCAGTTGGCCAGCTAGCTGATTTAATTAGCTGAAATAACTAGCTAGCTCCCTAGCAAGACAGTTGACTTAAATAGTTGGCTAACTAGCTAGCTACCTAGTTACCAGCTGATTTAAACAGTTAACTAGCTAGCTAGCTACCTAGGTAACAAGCTGATTTAAATAGTTAGTTGTGTAGCTAGATAGCTGATTTAACCTGCTAGCTAACTAGTTAGCTTACCCATTAACTAATGTGCTAGCTAGCTGACTTTATCATCCGACATAACTCTTTAGCTAATGAGCTTCCTAGGTGTCTCAAGCAGCTGACTTAACCCGTTAGCTAACTAGCTAGCTAGCTGACTTATGTGGCTGACATAACACGTTAGATAACTAGCTAGCTAGCCTACTCAACCAGCTGACCCAACCCGTTTGCTAACTAGCTAGATAGATGACTCAACCAGCTGACCTTACCAGTTAGTTAACTAGCTAACTGCCTGACTGAACCTGCTAACGTAAACCATTAGCTAACTTGCTAGCTAGCTGTTTAAACTACCTGACTTAATTAGAAAGCTGACTTAACTAGCTGAATTAGGAAAGTGACTTAACTACTTAGGTAGCTGACAACTGGCTGAATTAAGTTGTTATCTAGTTGACTTAAATACCTGAATTAAATAGTTAACTAACTATTTAACTAGCTGAATAACTAGCTGACTTAAGCAATTGGCTAACTAGTTAGGTAGCAGACTTAAGTAGCTGACTTAAATATTTAGCTAACTCGTGAGCTAGCTGACTTAATTAACTGACATAACTAGCTAGCTGGTAAGCTAGTTGACTTACCTCGCTGACTTAACTAGTTCCTAATGAGATAGCTGACTTAGCGAGTTGGTTAACAAATATGCTACCTGTATTAACTAGCTGTTTAAAGAATTAGCTAGGTGACTTAACTGGTTGGTTGATGAGTCGGCAGAATAGTTAACTGTTTTAACACATTGGCTGACTGCATGACCGACTTGTTATCTGGCTTAACAAGTTGGCTGACTAGTCGGCAGACTAGTTAGCTGGGTTATATAGTTGACTGACGATTTTCACACCAGTCAGTTCTGTTAACTACTTGGTTGACTGGTGTGATGACCTAACTAGTCAGCTGATCAGTAGGCCGATTAGTTAGATGGCCTAACTTGTCAGCGACTAATTACCTGAGCTAACTTGTCAGACACAAAGTTGGCCAATATACAGTCAATTGATTAGCTGACTTAACTAGTCGACTGATGAGTGAGCCAACAGGTGAGATGATTTAACTAATTGT
>NW_007226485.1:0-704 GCF_000164805.1 Carlito syrichta
CGAATTAAGTTGTTATCTAGTTGACTTAAATACCTGAATTAAATAGTTAACTAACTATTTAACTAGCTGAATAACTAGCTGACTTAAGCAATTGGCTAACTAGTTAGGTAGCAGACTTAAGTAGCTGACTTAAATATTTAGCTAACTCGTGAGCTAGCTGACTTAATTAACTGACATAACTAGCTAGCTGGTAAGCTAGTTGACTTACCTCGCTGACTTAACTAGTTCCTAATGAGATAGCTGACTTAGCGAGTTGGTTAACAAATATGCTACCTGTATTAACTAGCTGTTTAAAGAGTTAGCTAGGTGACTTAACTGGTTGGTTGATGAGTCGGCAGAATAGTTAACTGTTTTAACACATTGGCTGACTGCATGACCGACTTGTTATCTGGCTTAACAAGTTGGCTGACTAGTCGGCAGACTAGTTAGCTGGGTTATATAGTTGACTGACGATTTTCCCACCAGTCAGTTCTGTTAACTACTTGGTTGACTGGTGTGATGACCTAACTAGTCAGCTGATCAGTAGGCCGATTAGTTAGATGGCCTAACTTGTCAGCGACTAATTACCTGAGCTAACTTGTCAGACGCAAAGTTGGCCAATATACAGCCAATTGATTAGCTGACTTAACTAGTCAACTGATGAGTGAGCCGACAGGTGAGATGATTTAACTAATTGTTCGGCGAGTGATCTGACAGGTTAGCTG
>NW_007226486.1:0-5315 GCF_000164805.1 Carlito syrichta
CTGACTAAACTAGCTGACTTAACTAGTTTGCCAGCTGGCAAGTCAGTTGCCTCTATTGCCTAGCTATGTAGCTAGCCAGCAGCCTAGCCAGCTGGCTTAACTAGCTGACTTAATGAAGTAGCTAGCTTTCAAGTCAACAGACTTAACTAGCTAGCTATCTAGCTATACAGCTGGATAGCCAGGTGACTTAACTAGGTGACATAACAAGATAGCCTCATGGCTAGCCAGTTGACTTAACTAGCTACCTACCTACATAGCCCACTGGCTTGCCAGCTGACTTAACTACCTAACTACCTAGCTATCATGCTGGCCTGTGAGCTGACTTAAATACATGACTTAACTAGCTAGCCAGCTGGCTAGCCAGCTGATTTAACTAGCTAGCTACCCTGGTTTGAAGCTGGCTAGACAGCTGACTTGACTAAATGACTTAACAAACTAGCTACATAGCTAGACAGATGATTTAACTAGCTGACTTACCTAGCTAACTACCTAGCTAGCCAGTTGACTAGGAAACTGACTTAAGTAGCTTACTTATCCTGCTAGCAAACTGGCTGGCCAGCTAACTTAACTAGCTGACTTAAGTAGCTAGAGTGCTGGCTGGTCGGCTGCAATAATTTGCTGACTTAACCAGCTAGCCAACTGGCTAGCCCGCTGACTAAACTAGCTAGCTACCTAGCTAGCTAACTGGGAAGCCAGGTGAATTAGCTAGCTGACTTAGGTTTCTAGCCAACTGGCTAGCCATCTTTCATAACTAGCTTGCTACCTAGCTACTCAGCTAGGAAGCCAGCTGATTTAGCTAGTTGACTTAACCTGCTAGCCAACTGGCTAACCAGCTGACTCAACTAGCTGACTTAACTAGTTGGACAACTGACTAGCCAGCTGACTTAACTAGCTATCTACGTAGCTTGCTACCTGCCTATCCAACTGACTTAATTAGTTGGCTTAATTACCTTGCAAGCTGGTTAGCCAACTGAAATAACTAGCTCACTACTTATCTAGCCAACTGGCTATCCAGCTGACTTTACTATCTGACATAAATAGCTGGCCTGCTTCCTAGTCAGCTGAATTAACTTGCCTGCTATATAGTTAGCCTGCTGGCTAGCCAGCTGACTAAACTAGGTGACTTCACTAGCTAGCCTGGTCTCAAGACAGCTGAGATAATTAGCAAACTACCTGGTTAGCCAGCTGGATAGTCAACTGACTTATATAGGTGTCTTAACTAGCTAGCCAGCAGTCTAGACTGCCCACAAACTATCTACCTAGCTAACCAGCTGTCTAGCCAGCTGAGTTAACTAGGTGACTTAATTAGCTAGCCAGCTGGCTAGCAGGTGGACTTAACTGCCTAGGTACCTAGCTAGACAGCTGGATAGCCAGCTGACTTAACTAGATAGCTACCTAGCTATCCAGCTGTCTATTGAGCTGACTTAACTAAGTTACTTACCTAACTACCTAACTGGCTAGCCAGCTGTCTTAACTAGCTGGCTATCTAGTTAAGTCACCTATTAAAGTCAGCAAGCTAGCCAGCTGACATAACTAGCTTGACACCAACCTATCCAGTTGGCTAGCCAACTGACTGAACTAGTTGACTTAAGCATCTAGCAAGCTGCAAAACTGACTTAACTAGTTAGCCAGTTGACTACCCAGCTGGCTTAACTACCTCTCTAACTAACTAGTTAGCTGGCTAGTCAGCAGACTTAACTAACTGACTTAATTAGCTATCCAGCTGGCTAGCCAACTGCCTAAAATGCTCGCTACCTAGCTAGTCAGCTGGCTAGCCAGCTGACTTAATTAGCTGACTTAAATAGCTGGCCTGCTTGCTAGACAGCTGAATTAACTGGCTTGCCCTATAGCTAGCAAGCTGGCTAGCTAGCTGACTTTAATAGGTGACTTTAACTAGCCAGCTGACTAGACAGCTGACGTAAATGGCAAGCTACCTAGCTAGCAAGCTGGATATCCAGCTGACTTAACTAGGTGACTTAACTTGCTAGCCAGTTGGCTAGACAGCTGACTGAACTACCTAGCTATGTAGTTAGCCAGCTGCCTAGCCAGCTGATTTAACTAGGTTACTTACATAGGTAGCCAGCTGGCTAGCAGGCTGACCTTACTGACTAGCTGCATAGCTAGACAGATGAATTGTCACCTGAGTTAAATTGCTAGCTAACTACATAGCCTGCTGGCTTGCCCGCTGACTTAACAACCTAGCTACTTACCTAACAAATTGTCTCGGGAGCTGATTTAAGTAGGTTACTTAACTAGTCAGCTAACTGGCTAGCCAGCTGACTTTATGGCTAGCTACCCAGCTAGGCAGCTCGATAGCCTGCTGATTTAGCTCGCTGACTTAACTAGCTAGAAAGCTGACTTAACTGGCTGACATAGCAAGCTAGCTACCTAGGTAGCCAGCTGTATTACTAGCTGGCTTAACTAGCTAGCTACCTAGCAAACTAGCTAGCCAGCTGACTTAACTACCTGACTTAACTTGCTAGCTAGCTGACATAACTAGCTGACTTATATAGCTAGTATTCTAGGTAGTCAGCTGACTTTACAAGCTGAAATAACTAGCTAATCTGATGGATAGCCATCTGACTTAAATAGCTTTTTAACTAACTATCCAGCTGGAGAGCAAACTGACTTAACGAGCTGACTTACCTATATAGCGAATTGGTTTCCAGTTTGCTAAACAAGCTGAGTTAACCAGCTAGTCAGTTGTCTAGCCAGCTGACTTAACTAGCTGGCTCCCTATCTAGCATGCTGACTAGCCAACTGAATTACCTAGCTGACTTAAGTTAGCAAGCTGTATAGCCAGCTCACTTAATTAGCAAGCTGCCTACCTAGCCAGCAGGCTAGCCAGCTGACTTAACTAGCTGGCATTCACAGGTAGCCTGCTGGCTAGCAAGCTGGCTTATTTAGCTAGCTATCTTCCAAGCCAGCTAGCTAGACAGTTGACTAAACTATCTGACTTAACTAGCTAGCCAGTTGGCTAGCAAGTTTACTTAACTCGAAGACATCAGTATCCAGCCAAGTAGCTTTCTAGCTGACTTAACTAGCTAGCTAGCTACCTTGCCAGCACTCTTATCTAGCTGAATTAACAAGCTAGACAGGTGGGTGGCCAACTGACTTAACTATCTCACTACCTAGCTAGCCAGTTGGCCAGCTAGCTGATTTAATTAGCTGAAATAACTAGCTAGCTCCCTAGCAAGACAGTTGACTTAAATAGTTGGCTAACTAGCTAGCTACCTAGTTACCAGCTGATTTAAACAGTTAACTAGCTAGCTAGCTACCTAGGTAACAAGCTGATTTAAATAGTTAGTTGTGTAGCTAGATAGCTGATTTAACCTGCTAGCTAACTAGTTAGCTTACCCATTAACTAATGTGCTAGCTAGCTGACTTTATCATCCGACATAACTCTTTAGCTAATGAGCTTCCTAGGTGTCTCAAGCAGCTGACTTAACCCGTTAGCTAACTAGCTAGCTAGCTGACTTATGTGGCTGACATAACACGTTAGATAACTAGCTAGCTAGCCTACTCAACCAGCTGACCCAACCCGTTTGCTAACTAGCTAGATAGATGACTCAACCAGCTGACCTTACCAGTTAGTTAACTAGCTAACTGCCTGACTGAACCTGCTAACGTAAACCATTAGCTAACTTGCTAGCTAGCTGTTTAAACTACCTGACTTAATTAGAAAGCTGACTTAACTAGCTGAATTAGGAAAGTGACTTAACTACTTAGGTAGCTGACAACTGGCCGAATTAAGTTGTTATCTAGTTGACTTAAATACCTGAATTAAATAGTTAACTAACTATTTAACTAGCTGAATAACTAGCTGACTTAAGCAATTGGCTAACTAGTTAGGTAGCAGACTTAAGTAGCTGACTTAAATATTTAGCTAACTCGTGAGCTAGCTGACTTAATTAACTGACATAACTAGCTAGCTGGTAAGCTAGTTGACTTACCTCGCTGACTTAACTAGTTCCTAATGAGATAGCTGACTTAGCGAGTTGGTTAACAAATATGCTACCTGTATTAACTAGCTGTTTAAAGAATTAGCTAGGTGACTTAACTGGTTGGTTGATGAGTCGGCAGAATAGTTAACTGTTTTAACACATTGGCTGACTGCATGACCGACTTGTTATCTGGCTTAACAAGTTGGCTGACTAGTCGGCAGACTAGTTAGCTGGGTTATATAGTTGACTGACGATTTTCACACCAGTCAGTTCTGTTAACTACTTGGTTGACTGGTGTGATGACCTAACTAGTCAGCTGATCAGTAGGCCGATTAGTTAGATGGCCTAACTTGTCAGCGACTAATTACCTGAGCTAACTTGTCAGACGCAAAGTTGGCCAATATACAGTCAATTGATTAGCTGACTTAACTAGTCGACTGATGAGTGAGCCAACAGGTGAGATGATTTAACTAATTGTTCGGCGAGTGATCTGACAGGTTAGCTGACTTAACTAGTCAGCCGGTGAGTGAGCCGACTAGTCAGGTGACTTAACTATTCAACTGGTGAGTTAACTGACTGATCACCTCACTTTAGTTGACTGGCGAGTGAGTTGATTGGTCAGAGGAATTAACTAGTAGGTTGGCCAATGAGCGGACAGGTGAGCCGACTTAACTATTCGACTGGTGACTGAGGCGGCAGGTGAGCTGCCTTAACTAGTCAACTGGCATGCGAGCCAACTGGTGAGCTCACTTAACTAGTCAGCTGGAGAGCAAGCTGACTAGCTAGCTAACCTGTTGGCCTGTGAGAGAGCAAACAGGTTAGTTGATGTGTTGACTGGAGAGTGAGCCGACTAGTTTGCTGATGGTTGGCATGCAAGGGAGCCGATAGTTAGCTGATCTGATGGAAATTGAGCGATCCCACTAGTTAGATGACCAGATAGCTGAGTCTCTAGTCGACTAGTTAGCTAAGTAACTCGCTGATTTACTAGCTGACTTAACTAGCTAGCTGACTAGCTAGCTGACAAAACTGGATACCAAACAAGCTATCTAGCTGGCTAGCTAGCTGAATTAACTAGCTAGCTAACTGGCTAGTTAGCTGGATAGCTGACTTAACTATCTAGTTGACCAGGTAGCTTGCAGAATAACAAGCTGAATAGCTAGCTTACTTAACTAGCTAGCTGAATAGTTAGCTGATTTACTAGCTGACTTAACTAGTTAGTTGGATTGATAGATTACTTAAGTAGATGACTAGAAAGTTGGCTGGATAGCTGGCAGGCCAGCTGACTTAACTAGCTAGCCAAATGTCTGGATATACTGCTGGCCATCTAGCTTAACGAGTTAGCTACCTGGCTGGCTAGCTGGCTAGGGAGCG
>NW_007226487.1:0-5212 GCF_000164805.1 Carlito syrichta
CTGGCTAGTTAGCTGGATAGCTGACTTAACTATCTAGTTGACCAGGTAGCTTGCAGAATAGCAAGCTGAATAGCTAGCTTACTTAACTAGCTAGCTGAATACTTAGCTGATTTACTAGCTGACTTAACTAGTTAGTTGGATTGATAGATTACTTAAGTAGCTGACTAGAAAGTTGGCTGGATAGCTGGCAGGCCAGCTGACTTAACTAGCTAGCCAAATGTCTGGATATACTGCTGGCCATCTAGCTTAACGAGTTAGCTACCTGGCTGGCTAGCTGGCTAGGGAGCCAGCTAGCCAGCTAACGGCCTGGCCAGCGGGCTAGGTATCTGGCTTAATTAGGCAGTCTGCTGGCTGGACAGTCGGATAGCCAGCCAACTTAAGTAGCCAGTCCCCTGCTGGTAAGCCAGCTAGCCAACGGTCTTAAAAAGCTGGTCACCTACCTGAAAAGCATGCTAACTAGTCGACTTAACTTGCCAGTGAACTAGCTAGCCAGCTGGCTAACTAGCTGACTTAATTAGCAGACTTAACTAGATAGCCACCCTGCTAGCCAGCTGGCTTAACTAGCTTGTCACCTAGCTAACCAGTTGTCTAGCCAGCTCACTTAACTCGCTGGCTTAACTAGGTAGCCAGCTGGCTAGCCAGCTAACTTAATTAGCTAGCTACCTAACTAGCTAAGTGGCTAGCCAGCTGACTTAACTAGTTGACTTAACTAGGTAGTCAGCTGGCTAGTCAGCTGACTAAAGTAGCAAGCTACCCAGCTAGCCTGTTGGCTAGTCACTTTAATGAATTAGCTGACTTAAACAGCTAGCCAGCTGGTTACCAAGCTGACTGAACTAGCTGATATAACAATTTAGCCAGGTGGCTAGCAAGCTCATATAACTAGCTGACAACACTAGCCTGGTGGCTAGCCAGCTGACTTAACAATCTAGCTAACTAGATAGCCACCTGGGAAGCAAGATGAATTAATTAGCTGACTTAAATAGCTAGTCAGCTGATTAGCCAACTGACTCAACTAGTTCACGTCATAGATTGCCAGCTTGCAAGTCAACTAACTTAACTAGCTGACTTAATTAGTTGACCTGTTTCCTAGTCAGCTGAATTAATTAGCTTGATATATAGGTAGACAGCTGACTAGAGAGCTGACCTAATTAGGTGACTTAAATCAATAGCCAGCTGTCTACCCAGCTGAATTAAGTAGCAAGTTACCTAGCTAGCCAGCTGGCTATCCAGCTGACTTAACTATGCGACTTAACTAGCTAGCCAGCTGGCTGGACAGCTTATATAGCTTGCTAACTACCTAGCTAGCAAGCTGTATAGCCAACTGACTTAACTAGGTTACTTAACTAGCTAACCAGCTTGTTGGACAGCTGACATAATTAGCTAGCTACACAGATACCAGCTGTCTAGCCAGCTGACTTAACTAGGTTACTTAACTAACTAGCCAGCTGGCTAACTGGCTTACATAACTGTCTAGCTACATAGTTAGCCAGCTGGATAGTCAGCTGATTTAACTAGTTTGCTACCTAAATATCCCACTGGCTAGACAGTTGACTTAACTACCTAGTTTTGTAGCTAAACAAATGGTTGGTGAGCTGAATTAACTAGGTGACTTAACCAGCTAGCCAGCTAGGTAGCCAGCTGACTTAACCAGCTAGCTACCCAGCTAGGTAGCTAGCCAGCTGACAACTAGCTGACTTAACTAGCTAGCCAGCTGACGTAACTAACTGACTTAACTATATAGCTACCTAGTAAACCAGCTGCATTTACTAGCTGAAATAACTAGCTAGCATCCAAGCTAACTATCTAGCTAGCTAGCAGACTTAGCTAGCTGACTTAACTAGTTAGCTAGCTGACGTAACTAGCTGACTTACATAGCTGGCTACCTAGCTAGCCAGTTGACTTTACTACCTGAAATAACTAGCCAGACAGCTGTTTGGCCATCTGAATTAACTAGCTTTTTAACTAGCTAGCGAGCTGGCTAGCCAACTGACTTCACGAGGTAACTTAATTAGCTAGCCAGCTGGTTAGACAGCTGATTAATCAACTAGTTGATTAACATGCTAAGCTGCTGGCTAGCCAGGTGACTAAACTAGCTGGCTTAACTAGTTTTCTAGCTGGCTAACTGCTGACTTAACTAGTTCTCTATCTCTCTAGCCATCTGGATAGCCAGCTTTCTTAACTAGCTGACTTAATTTGCTAGCCAGCTGGATAGCCAACTGAATTAACTAGGTCACTACATAGACAGCCAGTTGGCTAGCCAGCTGAATTAACTAGCTGTTTTTCCTAGCTGGCCTGCTTTCTAGAAAGTTGAATTAAGTAGCTTGCTACATAGCTATCCAGCTGGCTATCCAGCTGAATTAACTAGGTGGCTTATCTATCTAGCAAGCTGTCTAGCGAGCTGACTTAACTGGCAAGATACCTAGCTAGCCAGCTGGCAAGTTTGCTGACTTAACTTGGTCATTTAACTATCTAGTCAGCAGGCTAGACAGCTGACATAGCTAGCTCACTACCTAGCTAGCATGCTGTCATGCCAACTGACTTAACTAGATTAATTATCTGGCTAGCCAGCTGGCTAGCCAGCTGACTTAATTGCCTAGCTACCTACCTAGCCGAAGACTAGCCAGCTAACATAAATAAATGACTTAACAAAGTAGCCTGCTGGCTAGCCAATAGACTTAACTAGCTAGCTATCAAGCTAGACAGGTGTATAGCTAGCTGACTAACCTAGCCTACATAACTAGACACCTTATGGCTGGGCAGCTGACTTAACCAGCTACCTACCTACATAGACCACTGGCTTGTCAGTTGACTTAACTAAGTACCTAGCTAACATGCTGGCAAGTGATCTAACTTATCTAGGTGACTTAACAAGCTAACTATCTGGCTAGCCAGCTAACTTAATTAGCTAGCTATCCTGCTAGGCAGCTGACTATCCAGTTGACTTAACTCGCTGACTAAACTAGCTAGTAACCTGACAACTAGCTGACTTAACTAGCTAACATATAGCTAACCAGCTGACTTAAGTAGCTGATTTAACTAGCTTTCTACCTAGCTAGCTATCATGTAGCTAGGTTGCTTAACTAGCTGACTTAACTAGCTAGCTTCCTAGCTAGCCAGTGGACTTAAATAGTTGAAATAACTAGCGACCCAGCTTGCTGCCCATCTGATGTAAATAGATTTTAACTAGTTAGCCAGCTGGCTAGAAAACTGAATTAACCTGCTGACTTAACTAGCTAACCAGCTTGTTAGCCAGCTGACTAAAATAGCTGACTTAAATAGCTGGCCAGCTGTCTAGCCACCTGACAATTGCCTAGCTACCTAGTCTACCAGCAGCCTAGCCAGCTGATTTAATTAGCTGACTTAATGATGTAGCCAGCAGGCTAGCCAGCAGAATTACATACCTATCTATCTAGCTAGGCAGCTGGATAGCCAGTTGACTTAACAAGCTGACATAACTAGATAGCCTAAAGGCTAGACTGCTGACTTAAATAGCTATCTACCTACAAAGCCCGCTGACTTGACAGCTGACTTAACTATTTAACAACTTAGCTAACCTGCTGGCCAGCGAACTGACTAAATTAGGTTATTTAACTAGCCATACAGCTGGGAAGCCAGCAAACTTAACAAGATAGCTACCTTGATATGCAGCTGGTTAGCCAGCTGATGTAACTAACTGTCTTAACTAGCTTGCCAGCTGACTTAACTAGCTGATTTAACTAGTTAGCTACCTAGCTAGCCAGCTGACTTAACTAGATGTCTTCACTAGCTAGCTACCTAGCTAGTAATCTGGATGGCCTGCTGACTTAACTAAATGACTTAACCAGCTAGCCAGCTGGTTAGCCAGCTGACTTAACTAGCTGATTTAACTATCTAGCCAGCTGGCTGGCCAGCTGAGTTAACTCGCTGATATAACCAGCTAGCCAGCCTGCCAGTGAGCTGACTAAACTAGCTAGCTATCTAGCTAGCCATCTGGAAAGTCAGCTGAATTAACTAGCTGATGTAACTAGCTAGCCAGCTGGCTAGCCAGCTGACTTAATTAGCTTGCTACCTACGTAGCCAGTTTGCTTGCAGTTGAATTAACTAGTTGGTTTAACAAGCTAGCCAACTGGCTAGACAGCTGACTCAACTAGTTGACAACTCATTATCCAGCTGGGTAGCCAGCTGACTTAACTAACTCTCTACTGAGCTAGATTGCTGGCTAGCCAGCTGACTTAACTAACTGACTTAATTAAGTAGTCAGCTGACTAGTCAACTGATTAACTACATCACTACCTAGCTAGCCAGCTTGCTACCCAGCTGAAGTAACTAGCTGATGTAAATAGCTGGCCTGCTTGCTAGTCAGCTGAATTAACTATCTTGCTACTATATAGCTAGCCATGTGACTAGCCAGCTGATTTAACTAGTTGACTTAAGTAGCTAGCCAGCTGTCTAGTCAACTCACCTAATTGGCAAGCTACCTAGCTAGCCATCTGGCTAGCCAGCTGACTTAACTGTGTGACTTAAATAGCTAGCCAGCAGGCTAGACCACTGACTTAACTGTCTAGCTACATAGCTAGCCAGCTGTCTTGCCAGCTGCCTTAACTAGGTGACTTAACTAGCTAGCCAGCTGGATAGCAGGCTGACCTAACTGCCTAGCTACCTAGGTAGACAGCTGTATAGACAGCTGAATTAACTAGCTAGCTACCTACATAGCCCACTGGCTTGAAAGCTGAATTACCTACCTGGCTACCTACCTAACAAGCTGGCTACTGAACTAACTTAACCAGGTTACTTAACTAATTTGCTCCCTGTCAAGCCAGCTTACTAAATTAACCAGCTACCCAGCTAGCCAGCTGTCTAGCAAGCTGACTAAACTCGCTGACTTGACTAGATGACTTAACTATGCACCTACCTAGCTATCCAGATGGATTAGCTAGCTGAAATACCTAACTAGACATATGGTTACCCATCTGACTTAACTAGCTTTTGAACTACCTAACAGCTGGATAGCTAACTGACTTAATGAGTTGACTTAACGAGCTAGCCATTGATTGCCAGCTGACTTAACTAGATGACTTAACCAGCTAGTCAGCTGGCTAGCCAGATGACTAAACAAGCTGACTGCGTATCTAACCAGTTGACTTACCTAGCTGACTTAAACTTGCAAGCTGGCTAGCCAGTGCACTTAGCTATCTTGCTAACTACCAAGCCAGCTGAATTAACTAAGTGCATT
>NW_007226488.1:0-824 GCF_000164805.1 Carlito syrichta
CCTTTTTGGTATAGGGACCATATACTTCTGTGTGAGTATTCTGGCTTCTACAGAATTTACATTCTGTTTGTGATGCAGATCTCTTCTGGTGAATTCGCTTTTGGCCTGCACATCTGCTTTTTTATTTTGTTTGATCTGCATGCCTGACTTAACATTTTTGTCAGTATTGTGATTTGGGTTTCATTTTGGTTTGGTTGTGCACATCTATAAATAATTTGGAACTTTTACTTTTTTCCCTCCTTACTTGAACATTTTCCCAGAGCAAAAATAAATATTCTAAGTGGTGGACCGATGTCACCCTTGTTATTCTCATAGCCAAGGATAATTATCTCAAAACAATTATGTAACCCTGCCTATTTTTCTTTTAAAAACCTGTGTCTTCCTTTACCTCCCTCAATACACATCATGGACTATGTCACCATATTCCCAGTGCAATGCCCATTTCTGAGTATCATTTTCTGTTAGAGAGACTCGACTCCCTATTTGTTATTTAGGGATGACACAGGATTGCTACAATCAAATATTCTTTTAATCAAGAACTAGCACATATTTGTGATATAGAGTTTTTTTCTTTAAATTATTTTTTCTATTTTAAAAATTGAAATGAGTTTCCCACTATATTTCCCAGGCTGGTCTCGAATACCTGGGTTCAAGAAAGCCTCCTGCCTAAGCCTCCCAGAGTGCTGGGATTACAGGCATGAGCCACCCTGCCTGGCTATATTTTTTAGTAAGTCAAATGTACTTCTAGTTCTTCTGGGCATTGCTCCCTAACTGTCCTCTGTCCACTTCCCTTCCTATCCTGCTTAGAATCCTCAGCTACCACC
>NW_007226489.1:0-995 GCF_000164805.1 Carlito syrichta
AATACACATCATGGACTATGTCACCATATTCCCAGTGCAATGCCCATTTCTGAGTATCATTTTCTGTTAGAGAGACTCGACTCCCTATTTGTTATTTAGGGATGACACAGGATTGCTACAATCAAATATTCTTTTAATCAAGAACTAGCACATATTTGTGATATAGAGTTTTTTTCTTTAAATTATTTTTTCTATTTTAAAAATTGAAATGAGTTTCCCACTATATTTCCCAGGCTGGTCTCGAATACCTGGGTTCAAGAAAGCCTCCTGCCTAAGCCTCCCAGAGTGCTGGGATTACAGGCATGAGCCACCCTGCCTGGCTATATTTTTTAGTAAGTCAAATGTACTTCTAGTTCTTCTGGGCATTGCTCCCTAACTGTCCTCTGTCCACTTCCCTTCCTATCCTGCTTAGAATCCTCAGCTTACCACCTTATACTCTGCTAATGCTTTGCTCTCTGTCTTTTTGTAGTACGTATTTGATAAAATCCCATCACTGTGTGAAACAAACTACTAACCTTTTATGTGCACAAGAAGTTCCATAATACTGTTATCTTTAGTGCCTACAAGGGCATTTGATACCTACGAACACTCAATAACACTTGCTATATGGATGGAAACAAATGAAAAGAACTGACCGGTCAGAATAAATTTCCAGGCACTAACATCACACGGGTTCTCAGTTTCATTAAAGTCAAACAGACGGCTTGGCAGTCCTGCTGTGTTTCCTTAACTCACGCCCTGTTAGATTCCACAATTCAGTCCTTCACTGTCTGGACTCTGGCCAGTCTCTCTACCTGGGCCTTCGAACACAGCCCTACCATGTTCAGATGGACCTTTCTCTCTCTTGTACTCTTATATTCTCCTTCTCCTTAGTAAGTAGACACTTCCCCTGAGTTTTTAAACATACTTGCCTTCCATTGCAAACAAACAGGCAAATAACACACACACAGACAACCTCTCCCAATGTAGCTCTTTGTAAGGTCATATATTTCTCC
>NW_007226490.1:0-783 GCF_000164805.1 Carlito syrichta
ATTCTATAGCTAACCATCATAATCCTCTTCAAAAACAACCTTTCAGAGTCACAGGTCTATTCTAGTTCTGACTCCTAACCAGTTGACTGAGTCTAGATAGCTGCATTTCACCTGTCAGCTGCTCAACTACCTCATCTCTGGTCTCTGGCATGTGTCCTAGTTTCTGGATCAAAGTTCTCATGAAAACTAGGAACTTCCAGTTGCCCAACACTGACCAGAACGCATGTTGAGGGCATGTTCCTCAGAGCTGCCAAAAGTTCTTGGCATGGGATCAGTAAAGCTCAAAATGAGTGAGTGTTCAGCAGTTAATCAGGTGACAGAGAACCACTGGCATGTTAGAGAACTGTAGAATGAACCAGATCAAGGCTAGAACAGGGAACAGAAGCTCTTGCTCCAGGTTAGTCACCCTGGTGGAATCTGCTCTAGGTTGCCCAGTGTGCTCGGATACTCTTACCAGAAAAGTTGAAGTAATCTGAAGTTTACCATATGTCCAGGGAAATGTGTCAGCATTTCCTGGAAGCTGCTCGCATTATGAACCAGACTATAGGTACAGCAAACAATAGGCACTTGTTCTTTCTGCCCTTAGTCTCAGGGTTAGCTTGGAGACATCTGTTACTCTCCCAGCCTCATCTGTTAAGGGAATTCCAATCTACCTCACAGGTATTTATGAAGATTAAATAAGATAATGTTAGTAAAGTGCCTGGTACTAGAAAGTGTTTAATGTAAATTAGCTATTCTCACTTATATTCTGATGACCACAAAATGACAGTGAGCTGAACGGTA
>NW_007226491.1:0-647 GCF_000164805.1 Carlito syrichta
GCCCTATTAAAAGTGGGCAAAAGATATGAAGAGACTCTTTTCAAAAGACATATGAGTAGCCAACAGACACATGAAAAAATGCTCAGTCTCATTAGTCATCTGATAAACGCAAATCAAAACTACACTGAGATACCACCTAACTCCGGTAAGAATGGCCATCATTAATAAAACAACAACAGATGCTGGAGGGAAAATGGGGAAAAGGGCCACTTCTACACAGTTGGTGGGAATGCAAACTAGCTCAGCCTCTTTGGAAAACAGTGTGGTGATTACTAAAAGAACTAGAAATTGACCTTCCATATGACCCAGGAATCCCTCTTCTGGGAATATACCTGGAGGAACTTAAATCATTCTACAAAAAAGATACCTGTGATGCATATTTATTGCAGTATTATTTACAATAGCAAAAACATGGAATCAGCCGTGCTGCCCATTGAAACTGGACTGGATTAAAAAAAAAAGTGGTACATATGCATGGCAGAATATTACATAGCCATAAAGAAGAACAAAATTATGGACTTGGCAGCAACATGAATGGATTTAGAGTCTGTAGTACTCAATGATTTGTCACCAAAACAAAAAACTGAGTTCCACACATTCTCACTCATAAGCAGACCCTGGACATTTGCCATAAGAAAGGGATTGGC
>NW_007226491.1:2228-2891 GCF_000164805.1 Carlito syrichta
TAGTCTATAAAAATTGTGCAGTCTTTCCTAGTTTTGATGGTTTTGAGAAGTACTGGTTAGGGATTTAAAAGGATGTCCCTCAATTTCATTTTGGGCTTATCTGATGCTTTTCTCATGGTTGGATGGGGTACATTTTAAGACCTGAAGAGGAGTTATTAGGATGGAATGTGTTAGTCAGCTCTTCACTTTCTGATGAGTCAGGAAGGAAGGGAGTTTGTTGAATTTCACCCCTGGGGTAGGGTAGTCATCCTCTTAATTTTGCAGGAACAAAAGTAGCAATAACTACCACATATTTAATTTCTACCATGTTATGTGTGTTCTATCTATCTATCTATCTATCTATCTGTCTGTCTGTCTGTCTGTCTGTCTGTCTATCTACCTACCTACCTATCTACCTATCATCTATCTATTCTGTATCCATATCTGTATACATACACACAGATGCTTGTATACATATATAAAATAGATTTTAATATTAATTCCTAAAGAAAACCTCATCCTGGTAGATTCTATTTTCTTTATCTTACAAAAAAGAAAATGAAGTTCAGAAGTGTTAAGTGACATGCCTGAGGCAGCACCATAACAGGTGCCTGAGCTGGGATTCAAGCACTCTCCGTCTGGCCCCAGTCAGAATTTCTTGAACAGCACTGCACTGCACGCTCC
>NW_007226492.1:0-699 GCF_000164805.1 Carlito syrichta
CTGAGTCAGGAAGGAAGGGAGTTTGTTGAATTTCACCCCTGGGGTAGGGTAGTCATCCTCTTAATTTTGCAGGAACAAAAGTAGCAATAACTACCACATATTTAATTTCTACCATGTTATGTGTGTTCTATCTATCTATCTATCTATCTATCTGTCTGTCTGTCTGTCTGTCTGTCTGTCTATCTACCTACCTACCTATCTACCTATCATCTATCTATTCTGTATCCATATCTGTATACATACACACAGATGCTTGTATACATATATAAAATAGATTTTAATATTAATTCCTAAAGAAAACCTCATCCTGGTAGATTCTATTTTCTTTATCTTACAAAAAAGAAAATGAAGTTCAGAAGTGTTAAGTGACATGCCTGAGGCAGCACCATAACAGGTGCCTGAGCTGGGATTCAAGCACTCTCCGTCTGGCCCCAGTCAGAATTTCTTGAACAGCACTGCACTGCACGCTCCTGGCTCCATCCTCTGGTCATCCTCTGAAAGATTTATCAAAAACTTTGTTGTTTTTCTAGGTTTGTTACTTTTTTTCTTACCTCTTATTTTCCCTTGAGTGGTTAGTGGTAAAACTTCTAAAACAAAAGGAAGAGCCTGTGAGGTGCTTTTGGAAGCAACCTGAAAGAGAATGCACCAGACCCCAGGAGAAAGAACTCCCCTGGGAAAAAAGTGGGGGGAAGTCATCTT
>NW_007226493.1:0-1104 GCF_000164805.1 Carlito syrichta
CCTCAAATTGTCCAGGTGGGATTGAGCACCCACTATTCACAGAAACAGTCAATTTGAAAATATATCTTTATATAAGCTTCTACTCATTCTCTGTTATACTTTCCATTGTTCTTTACATTTGCTTCCTAGAAACATTTGCCAAGTCAACTATTTGCATTAAAATCCTTTTGAGTTGTGTTTTAAGGAAACCTACACTGACATGTATTTGCACATTTTTCTATAGATTGTTTGATTTCATCATCTCTAGGGTGTCTATATATCTGTCAAATTTAGCAGAACATCATAATAAATATGACCTCTAGAGGTGTGGAGATTATAAAAATGGCTAAAGAAAAATATTCCATAAACATAATATTTTAGAGGACATAAAAGAAGCAGTCTACAGAGGAGAGAGGAGTAGTCTTGTAATGAAAAATAAAGTTAGAAGTTTCACATTGTATATCATGAACACTTTGACAGGTGGATTTTAAGATTCTGGGTTTGTTCCAATATCAAACTTAAAAATCAGAATAATTTAAAGATTTTGACTAAAATAAATCAAAATTTAAATTCCTTACTTAGAATCAAGTATGAGACTTTTAAAAAAATGATTCACTCCTCAAGATAAAAACACAAAGAAAATATTAAGGCAGTGATATTTGCAAGTGAAAGTTCTTGTATAATAGATAATTTCAGAAGGTCTACAGGTACTTGGTATTGATGGCATGTCCTTGGTTTAGGTTTTGGGTAGACTGTGATCTTATTTAAACTTATCATTCAACAATGAATCAGGAGAAGTATGGTCAAGATGGGGAGAACTCAGAAGAACTGTATAATTTCCAAAAGCAGATATTGCTAGGTATTTCCTCTTCCTAGGACAATAGTTTCTTTCTAATTCTACTGTTTAGATTACTAAAAACAAACAAACAAACAAAAAACCCAGTTGGCTTTTGTTTTTTGTGTCGCCTGTGTTAATATTGTTTGTCTTGTTAATGGAGGGCCACTTGACTTGATTTTACCACCTGATTACAAACCTCTCCAACTTGGCCTGTATCCTCTGCTCAGGTTCAAGATTGCAGAAGATGTGCCAGGGAAGTTTATCCAAAAAAAAAAAAAAAAAAAAAA
>NW_007226494.1:0-2047 GCF_000164805.1 Carlito syrichta
TAAGTTTGTGTGCCTGTCCTTCAAGACACACAAAGCTCTTAAAACACATTATGTAGTTGGGTAAATGGTTCTTGTTGAGAGATAAATCTCATATCTTGCATTTCTGCCTGTCTTGAGAGCAGATGTATTGACTATCTTTATTCTGGACTACCTTTTGAAAGATGTATGTATAGTGACGGCCTTGGAAGGTAGAGATTGATAGAGAGGAAGAAGCAATATGTCCAGAGGTAGGAAATAAGCATGATATTTATGGAGGACAGTAAAAAGACCAGGTTGGCAAAAAAGAGAGTGCACAGAGAGAATGCAGTAGAAATCCTATTTCCTGACATAATTAGGACCAGTAGCTAGTTAATTAAAAAGACCAAAAGATAAATTAATAGAAGATGTCATGCATGTCTTTGTATGTTTAATGTAAAATATTCCTATATACATTTACTTATCAATATTTTGATAGCAGAATAAGGTCTTTAAGCATGACTCAAATGTTAACTGCATTCATTTACGGCTGTGCAAACTTAAAGTATATTTTTAAAAATCAGTTTTGTCTTTTGTAAAATTAGTTGCTTTGAGGATATATATAAATGTGTGTGTATTTATCTGCATGTATGTATATATGTACTATGTAAACATATAAACTTAAAAAACTTATATCTTAGTGCCTTGTAAATAGAAGGGCCTCGGTAAACAAGAGGCATTATTTTGATGACAGTTACTAATACAGACCAGTGAATCTTAAACTTCAGTACACATTAGAATCACCTGGAAATTTTGAGCAAGAGAGAGCATGAATGAATATGAGATAAATGAGTATGATACCTAGACCCCATTTCAAAGCTGATAAATTAGATCCTCAAATGTGAGGATGATAGTAAAGTCTTTTAAAATCTTCCTCAGTTCCCTCTAAAGTGCCTCCAGGGTCAAGGATCACTGCTGTAGACTCTTGTATTAGGCTTACCAAATATGTATGTATATCAAAAAGTATAAAAGAGCATTATTTTACAGTTAATAACTTTACCTTTTGGTTCCTTCATTCAGACTGCGCATCTTCTAATTCTCCCTTGGGCAATTGGAGGAACTTATTTCTATTTACTACTTATAAACATTTCTCCATTGATTGCTTAACTCTTACCCTGAATCTCTCTCATTCAACCACACTCATTCTAAACACACATTTAAAAATGAATAAAATATATATGTAGAGTTTAACAAATATTAAACAGGATATTGCCAACATTCCCAGTATCCCTCTTCCCTTTCAAATCATTATTATTCCTCTTGTCTCCTAGAAGTAACTACCACACTGACTTTCTTAGCAATTATTTCCTTGATTTTTCTTCATAGTTTTAGCACCTCTGTATAAACTCTAAATAATATGGTTTAATGTTGCTTATCTTTAAATTTTACTTTACAAAGGTATACTATATGATTATTTTGTGCCTTGCTAATCTTGCGCAAAATTAAGTTGTAAGATTTAAGCTCATTATTGTATGTAGCTATGGTTCATTCATTTTCATATATTAGATAATATTCCATTGTATGAATAAGCCATACCTTATTTATGTAATCAGTTTGTTTATGGAAATTTTGTTGCTTTTAAGATTTGGCTAATATGAGCAATAGAGTCCTACAAATACATTTCTTTAAAGCACATAAGGGTAGAATCATAGATGATGCATTTCTTTAGCCTTGCTATTGGATAATGCTAGGTTTTTTCCAAAACCAGTTGTACCAGTTTATACTACTATTAGCAATATTTCATGTATTTTGGATTTAGCATTTGGCTTGATTGGTTGGTAATTTTGTATATAAATGTAGTGATTTTAAACACGTTATACTGAATATTTTTGTGTTTTGTGTAGGAACATGAATGTAAATTGACTCATGAAATTCTAGAATTGATTGACAGAGAGGTTGACCTTATGATGAGAGGAGTTAAACGTCATAACCTTGAAGGACTCAGAAAAAGAATTGCAACACTCTTTTTTCATTATATCAAAACACCTCTGTTTAATCCTGAAGTTGCAAGATACCTTAAGGTATTCTACTT
>NW_007226495.1:0-2047 GCF_000164805.1 Carlito syrichta
ATAGTGACGGCCTTGGAAGGTAGAGATTGATAGAGAGGAAGAAGCAATATGTCCAGAGGTAGGAAATAAGCATGATATTTATGGAGGACAGTAAAAAGACCAGGTTGGCAAAAAAGAGAGTGCACAGAGAGAATGCAGTAGAAATCCTATTTCCTGACATAATTAGGACCAGTAGCTAGTTAATTAAAAAGACCAAAAGATAAATTAATAGAAGATGTCATGCATGTCTTTGTATGTTTAATGTAAAATATTCCTATATACATTTACTTATCAATATTTTGATAGCAGAATAAGGTCTTTAAGCATGACTCAAATGTTAACTGCATTCATTTACGGCTGTGCAAACTTAAAGTATATTTTTAAAAATCAGTTTTGTCTTTTGTAAAATTAGTTGCTTTGAGGATATATATAAATGTGTGTGTATTTATCTGCATGTATGTATATATGTACTATGTAAACATATAAACTTAAAAAACTTATATCTTAGTGCCTTGTAAATAGAAGGGCCTCGGTAAACAAGAGGCATTATTTTGATGACAGTTACTAATACAGACCAGTGAATCTTAAACTTCAGTACACATTAGAATCACCTGGAAATTTTGAGCAAGAGAGAGCATGAATGAATATGAGATAAATGAGTATGATACCTAGACCCCATTTCAAAGCTGATAAATTAGATCCTCAAATGTGAGGATGATAGTAAAGTCTTTTAAAATCTTCCTCAGTTCCCTCTAAAGTGCCTCCAGGGTCAAGGATCACTGCTGTAGACTCTTGTATTAGGCTTACCAAATATGTATGTATATCAAAAAGTATAAAAGAGCATTATTTTACAGTTAATAACTTTACCTTTTGGTTCCTTCATTCAGACTGCGCATCTTCTAATTCTCCCTTGGGCAATTGGAGGAACTTATTTCTATTTACTACTTATAAACATTTCTCCATTGATTGCTTAACTCTTACCCTGAATCTCTCTCATTCAACCACACTCATTCTAAACACACATTTAAAAATGAATAAAATATATATGTAGAGTTTAACAAATATTAAACAGGATATTGCCAACATTCCCAGTATCCCTCTTCCCTTTCAAATCATTATTATTCCTCTTGTCTCCTAGAAGTAACTACCACACTGACTTTCTTAGCAATTATTTCCTTGATTTTTCTTCATAGTTTTAGCACCTCTGTATAAACTCTAAATAATATGGTTTAATGTTGCTTATCTTTAAATTTTACTTTACAAAGGTATACTATATGATTATTTTGTGCCTTGCTAATCTTGCGCAAAATTAAGTTGTAAGATTTAAGCTCATTATTGTATGTAGCTATGGTTCATTCATTTTCATATATTAGATAATATTCCATTGTATGAATAAGCCATACCTTATTTATGTAATCAGTTTGTTTATGGAAATTTTGTTGCTTTTAAGATTTGGCTAATATGAGCAATAGAGTCCTACAAATACATTTCTTTAAAGCACATAAGGGTAGAATCATAGATGATGCATTTCTTTAGCCTTGCTATTGGATAATGCTAGGTTTTTTCCAAAACCAGTTGTACCAGTTTATACTACTATTAGCAATATTTCATGTATTTTGGATTTAGCATTTGGCTTGATTGGTTGGTAATTTTGTATATAAATGTAGTGATTTTAAACACGTTATACTGAATATTTTTGTGTTTTGTGTAGGAACATGAATGTAAATTGACTCATGAAATTCTAGAATTGATTGACAGAGAGGTTGACCTTATGATGAGAGGAGTTAAACGTCATAACCTTGAAGGACTCAGAAAAAGAATTGCAACACTCTTTTTTCATTATATCAAAACACCTCTGTTTAATCCTGAAGTTGCAAGATACCTTAAGGTATTCTACTTTGTTCCTTGTATTCCTTTTTCACAATTTTAAGATATAGTATAGTCAAATTTTACTTTAGTTCTTTACCTGGAATCCATGTGGAAGACCATCTTATCGACTAATTATCATTTGAATGATTATTTTTTTTAAGTTGATAAGCTAAAGTTATTCATTTGCCTTCTTCTATAT
>NW_007226496.1:0-852 GCF_000164805.1 Carlito syrichta
TTGCTTTCATCAGTTTTCCTTAACGATATGTAGCTCAATGTCTCAGGCTGCTGAAGTCTAAGACCACCCTGTGATAAATTGTATGAAAATAACAGAATTAACAATGGCTGTTTGTTAATTGATGGGATTTTTGTAAAAGTCAAGATTTTAGTTCTAGGCATGTATATGTATCTTGAAAAAAATATCATTCGGGGAGCACTATTAAAAGGTGTATTACAATCTTACTCTGTGGAATATTGATGTATGATGCATAATAACGCTTGCATGCATACCTAGAATTAAATTCCAGTTCCCATTTTTATTTACTTTGTGACTTAGAGCAGGTATCTTACAGTTGCTGAATATCAGCTTCTTCATCTGTGTAATAAAGATGAAAATATGTATCTCCCAGAGATAAAATGTGAAATTATATTTAAAACTCACAGTGCTTTGCATTTAGTAGTCTTTAAATAACTTTTGCAGAAATTGTCTTTTAGCAAAAAGACTATGAAGTCAGTAGTCTTTTAACAAATTATTGTTAATAATAAATATTGTTTATTATTGTGGACTACTTATGGGCCTAATTGCCATGTAGAAAAATTTGATAAATGGGCACAGTTTATTTGCTTAGTTTCTAAGTCCCTTCCTACAATTCCTGCTGAGTGCTTCCTCCCCTCTCATCTTTTCTGTCTCTCACTTGGACCCTGTTACAGGTCTTTGCCATGCCGTAACCCTCAGTGTATCTTTGGTAGAATTGAGAATCCTCAATCCCCGAATGCTTCTGTGGAGTGGATAGTGGGTTGATCTGTACCATTCTGCCTAAATCTCCTGAGAACACAGAACTACAAATCAATCTAAATGGTGTTAGGCTGG
>NW_007226497.1:0-799 GCF_000164805.1 Carlito syrichta
TTTACTTTGTGACTTAGAGCAGGTAATCTACAGTTGCTGAATATCAGCTTCTTCATCTGTGTAATAAAGATGAAAAATATGTATCTCCCAGAGATAAAATGTGAAATTATATTTAAAACTCACAGTGCTTTGCATTTAGTAGTCTTTAAATAACTTTTGCAGAAATTGTCTTTTAGCAAAAAGACTATGAAGTCAGTAGTCTTTTAACAAATTATTGTTAATAATAAATATTGTTTATTATTGTGGACTACTTATGGGCCTAATTGCCATGTAGAAAAATTTGATAAATGGGCACAGTTTATTTGCTTAGTTTCTAAGTCCCTTCCTACAATTCCTGCTGAGTGCTTCCTCCCCTCTCATCTTTTCTGTCTCTCACTTGGACCCTGTTACAGGTCTTTGCCATGCCGTAACCCTCAGTGTATCTTTGGTAGAATTGAGAATCCTCAATCCCCGAATGCTTCTGTGGAGTGGATAGTGGGTTGATCTGTACCATTCTGCCTAAATCTCCTGAGAACACAGAACTACAAATCAATCTAAATGGTGTTAGGCTGGTGAGAATTCCCTATGTTTCAATTCACTGGCCTGGGCCTAATAAATGATTTTCTTCTTCCTACCAGTTCAAATTTCTGAAGGCACCTCTTAAGCCTCAATCATCTATTGTCATGTCTCTTAAGCCACACCTCGGCTTTAGAAAGAACTACAGTGCATTTTATTTCAATTAAAAAAATATATATATATTTTTAAAATGCCAGACTCACCCCATATAGTTAAATAATGGAATGATTTATAATTAATAATT
>NW_007226498.1:0-8006 GCF_000164805.1 Carlito syrichta
CGCCTGTAGTTCCAGCTACTTGGAAAGGTTGAGGCGGAAGGGATCGCCGGAGCCCAGCAGGTCAAGGTTGCGGTGGCCGGGAACGGCCACTGCACTCCAGTCTGGGCGACAGAGTGAGACTCCAACTAAAAAAATAAATAAGTAAATAAGTGTATAATCTATTCGTGTTTTTTCATAATTTGGGGTCCATAAGAACATAATATAAACTCTTGTATGTTTTTGGAAAGATAGAATCAGAAAATATGAGAACAGAATATAATTAAATAAAGTTTTTTCATTAAGCCATTTGCCAAGACAGACCATCATTCCCTATTACTGATGTCTGCAAACAGGGACAGAATTCTCTGAATCCACTTTATCCTCTGTTATTGTTCACTTGGACCCTAACATTTAAGTTGAAAACTTCAACCCCTCTTTCATAAGCAGTCATGGCTCCAGGTCTTCTTGCCTTGGCCTCCTCTCCTGGCTCACATAATGAAGAAAAAAGAATGCCTTTCAATCTTTGCATAGAGACCCTCCTCAATCAGCAAAGTAGGTTATTCACATTTCCATTGCAAATGAAGGGATTGGGTTCCAGAGTCTGAAAACTGAGAAGCTGCAGAGAGGTACACTGTCTTGACTGAAGTAAAAATGCAAACTTCAAATTATCAGAAAGCTCCAAATTCTGTGTAACTCCTCCGATTTCAAAGCCCTGGGGGTGGGGCAAGTACAGATGCCAAAGGGACCGCCCCTTTTGAAGAGGAAAGATTTCTAACTTTTCTACCAACTCTGCTAGAGTATCATTAATCACTACTGGCAATCAGGATGGTGGAACTTGTGATCTGTTTGCTCTGGTCTTCCAAACAGTTCTATCCTTAAACCTAAACTCCTTCTTCAGTGCTGACAACTGACAAGAAAAAGTATCTGGGAGTTTCACAAATATCTATTGGTGATCTAATCTATCTCACTCCCAGCACATAAGCACAAATATCTATTGGTGATCTAATCTTGTCTCACTCCCAGCACATAAGCACAAATATCTATTGGTGATCTAATCTTGTCTCACTCCCAGCACATAAGCACCCTCTTGACTATTTGTGATCATTTTGTAACTTTTATATTATCTGGGACATTTTTTTATGATTGTCCCCTAAGAAACAAATGGGCCTTGAGCCATTAAGATATAGAAATATCAGCTTCTTTTGGGTTCTCAGCTCCTAGGACTCAGGTAAGAGCAAACGGGTTAAAGATTAATAAATAATTTCACAGTATTGAAAAAAACACAAAGTTATGGTTAGTTGGTAGATACAAAACAAAGAAAACATTCAAAATATTTCTTTTTCTTTTCTTTTCTTTTCTTTCTTTCTTTCTTTTTTTTTAGAAAGCAGGATTTATTGAGAGGAAAGAAAACCTCCAAGAGTGGGAGGGGACCTGAGGAGGGTTGCCGTTTTCTTTTTTTTTCTTTTGAGTTGGAGTCTCACTCTGTAGCCCAGGCTGGAATGCAGTGGCATGCTCAGGGCCACCACAGCATAGACCTGCTGGACTCCAGCAATTATCCTGCCTCAGCCTTCCAAGTAGCTGGACGTCTGGCTAATTTTTGATTTATTTTGGAGACTAAGTCTCACCATGTTGCCCAGACTGGTCTCAAAACCACTGGCTCATGCAATCCTCTCGCCTTGGCCTCCCAACCTGCTGGGATTACAGGCTTGAACCACCATGCTCAACCCACTCAAAATATCTCAGCTGAAAATTCTCCCATTTGAGAAGGATTTTGGTGATTTGGAACAGTGTCACTAGATGTCATTCAATGTGGAAATAAGGACAAAAAGGGACAAAGATGACTTGCTCATGCTTTCAATACAGTGCTTCTGAAGAAAGCAGAATTGTGCTCTAGATCTGATATCTGCTCATGGTGGGAAGTGGTTGGATTTTGGACTCATTGTGGGGCTGGCTATGGAGATGAAAGAATGGAGCAATTAGGTTGGTACCCAGCTCACACTTGGGTCTTGCTTCTCATGTGTCCATGATCTAGTCTTGTGTTTCACACCTTTCAGATACAAGCTTTACAGATTTTTTTCAAAAAGCCATTGGAAGAGTAAACACAGGTGTGCTGCATAACATCAACATACTGGAGTGCGCGCAAGCTCACTGTAAAATAACACCCTTTGTAGGGACATTTGTGCTTGCCTGTCACATCTCCCTTGATTTCACAGTCTGATGCCCCTTGTTCCCTTGGGAGGGGGAACGAATCTATCTGTTCTACTTAGTGGAGTCTTTCACTTATTTTAATGACATGCCCTTCGGCCTCCTGGACCTATGGGATTAATACTAAGAGGGCCTGAATCGCAACAGGTGGCCAGTGAGTGTCAGGGTCTTCGACACAACTGTGAGCTAGAGACAGGCCTTTCCTGACACTCTTATACCCCCGACTCATATTCTACTCCTTCAGTAACACCATCACGACTTTTGCCACGGATTCACTTTACAGTCAACAAAAACTACTGAGCACTCTCTCTTCTCCACGCTGTATCCAGAGTGTACAGAATGTATCTAACCATAAATCTGTTTTGCTCAACATCCTCGTGTGTCTTTCCATTGTTGTTGGGATAAAACCCATACCCTGATCTCAGCAGGTAAAAGCCTGCTTGGTCTCCCTCCTGCCTACCTCTTCAGCCTGACTTCAAGAGACGTGTTCCCTGTGTCCTGTACCTTAGCCACCAGAGCACCTTTCTCTTGCTGGAACTCTTTGCTCCTTGGCCGTAAGGATTTCAGGCAGACACCTGCATGGTGACGCTCTCCCACCCACTCCTCTGAGATCCTTGTTAGTTCCCTCCTCACTGAGATCTCTGTACAAACATCTTTTCCGGGGAAAGCCTTCCTGGAAACCCCGGTTGAAGCTAAGTTCTTATTCTTTCATAGAACCATGTTTCTTTCCTTCAGAGCACTTAGCTCAGTCTGTTTCAGGAGATCAAAACTGTGTTTCTCAAAGTGTGATCCCCAGACAAGCAGCATATGCACCCACGGGACTTTAGACTCTCTCACCCCAGACCTACTGAATCTGCAACTCTGGGGATGGGACTACACACTTTATTTTGACAATTCCTCCAGGTGATGGCTCAAGTTTGAGATCTGCAGCTTTAGACTGCAATCTCTGTGATAGAGGAGCCCTTGACTAGTTTTGCTCAAAATTGTATTCCCAGCTTCTCTTCTAGCACTGCTTCTGGCTCAGGGTATGCTCTCAAAAATTGTTTGTTTAGCAAATATTGTATAGAAAACTGAAACCTGACCTACTTGTGTGTGGGGGGGGGGAAGTGGAGATTTCACCAGTGTAACTAATACATCCAGAAATTCAGGTAAATTCCATATGTGTAATGGATTTCTGGACTCTCTGGATTTCGACTTCATCAAATTTTCTATGGAAACATTTTTAGTGTATCTTGGGTAGACAGATGATCTTAAACATTTTCATATCTCCTGAGGTGATACAATAGGTAATTGTGGAGTAGATAAACTTTACTGGAGCCAGGCGTGGTGGCTCATGCCTATAATCACAGCACTTTGGGAGGCCAAGAGAATTTCCTGAGTCCAGGGGTTCAAGACTGGCCTGGAAAACTTGGCGAGACCTTGTCTCTACAATAAATCAAAAAATTAGCCATGCCTGTGATTCCAGCTACTTGGAAGACTGAGGTAGAAGCATCACCTGAGCCCATTAGGTGGAGGCAGTGGTGGCAGTGAGTATGCCATTGTATTCCAGCCAGGGCACAGAGTAAGACTCTAGTTCAAAAAAATAAATAAATAAACAAACACACTTTACTGGGAATAACACATTATTGAGTCCCATTGATGTGCTCAGTGACTGTTGACAATATATGCTTACTGAAAAATATTGAATATAAAGAAAACTTAATGAACTCCCTTTTTCACATATCTAGGGGGACATTATTGACCTTTTTTCTGTGAGATAGTAACAGAGGTAGTATCCAGTTTGTCATAATAAAAATTTCCTTTTATTTCACTGAGTCATCAAACATAAATAATGTGAATTTTTAAAAACAATTTCCACATGGGAAAAATATTCTAATTTTAAAGTAGATGCTGTTAAACACTTGTTTCAAACCCTTTGCCTTTGGCTTATTTTAAAATTCTGATTCCTTGTAAAAATAGGCGAGAAAAGGCTCCTTTATTTGTTTTTATTAAAGAAAGATGGTCAATTTTCTTCAGGAGAATGCTGCCCTCTTTTTATAAACCTACTTCCAGGACACACTAGGACTCACAATGTTTGCTCCCATTTCTGTGATCAGGGAAGACCTTGGACATGAAGCCTGGGCAAACATTGCCCTCTGGCTCTACTGGCTAGGTAAGAGGCAGCCTCTGGAACACTAGCTCTTTGTGTTTAATTTGTGCTTAGAGGTGCACGTGGGTGGTTCCTTTGTTTCAGCAAAGGGTATTGGCCAATGTGCTTGAAAAAAGAAACTGCTCGGAATAGTGCACTTTCTGCTAAAAATTTATTACATAAGGCTAATAAAACTATGCACTAAGAACAGGAATGTACATGTGCCTTTTGGGCTACTATTAGAAGAGCAATAGCCCACAAGGGCTTATATTAGGCTCCTAAGTAACAGAAAAAACCTAACAAGTTCTGAGGGTGAAATCTGATCTGCATTCTAATGCTGAATTTGAATGTCTTTATTTGTTTGTTTGTTTTAAGACAAAGTTAGTGTGTACTTACCTCTAAAGTGCTCCAATTTTAGTTTTTGACTTGAAGTGAAAGTACTTTGAAAGTAACCAAAAGAAACTTCTTTTTCCACTCAGCTCACTTAGACGATTTACCATGTGAAGCAGTGAGCAGTGGTGACCCCAGGCAAGAAAAGAACTGCACCCTTAGCCATCTGAGCATGAAGCTAACCAAGACTAACACACTTTGACCAAGGAAGTTTCTAATCTCAAAGAATTTTCATCCAGTAGTAAGATACAAAGTTTATGTTCTCTACTGTGCTATATAATTGGTATCAGGGTCTCTTATTTTATCGATCGTATGTAATTCTTTTTTAAAAATTATTATTTTTTATTTGTTTTTATTTAAAAGATTTGGGGTACAATTCAGGATTGGGCATACAAGTGATCATCATATAGATAGAGTTTTGGGCCTCCCTTTGGTCCGCATTTCGTCTGGTTTGAGATTGGGTACCCTGATGTTGTGGATTATATGTAATTCTTATGAACTTTGCTGAAACCAAAATTCTGATGATGCAGATTTTATTTTATTATTAATTACCATTATTTTCAAGTATGACTGTGCAAATAAAAATCCCTTAATAAATTGATAATTTTCATCTTGATCACTACAATAATGTCTAGCCCAGAGAAAAGTTGAGAAAGAACTTGTTAAGAGAATAAGTGAAGTAGGGATATTTGCCAGATTTGTGGTTTGTTGGATATCATAGTTGATCAGTGGCATTGTTATAATTTCTGGTGACAGCCTGGCAGTGATTTCCCCCCTGGTTCCAGGAATTTTGTTTATGCCAGGAATTCAGAAGTTCTCAGAACTTTAATCATTTCCTACTCAGGCAGAGGTGCTCAGACTTCAGCATAAATCAGAATCATCCAATTAGTTCTGGGGTACAGCCCAGCATCTGTACCATGAACAGGCACCTGACTGAGAAATAGGTAGCCCATGGACCACATTCTTGGGGAATGCTTCCTACTCAGTCTCAAATGTAGCCCATCCAGGCCTGCACCCCTGATCCTCTCTACCGCAAACCTGTTCCTAGCATAGTCCTCATAATTTCAGAAAATGTTAACCCTAGTTTTCTAAGCCCAAATCCTTAGGATTCTTGATTATTCTCTTTCTCTCACTCCCCATATCTAACCTTTTGGGAAATCCAATTGTCTTTTCCTTTGGAATATATCCAGAATCTGGCAATTTTTTTTTTCTAACTCCACTGCTGCCACCTTGGTCCAAATCCCCTTCATCTCCACGTGGGACTGCCAGGTCCTTGGTAGTCTCTCTGCTTCTACTCTTGTCCCCTCTTCAATCTGTTCTTAGCACAGTAGCCAGACGGATCCTGTCATCCATGTGTTCAACATCCTTCCATGGTTTATCTTCTTACTTAGTGGAAAGGAACAAATCATGTCAAGGCCTATGGAACCTTACATGTTCTGGCTCCATCTGACCGCCCCTTCTCCTACTGTCTTTCTACTTCTGGTTCCCTTCACGGGCCTCCTTTGCCCTTAGAGATATGCCCCTGCCTCAGAGCTGTGGATTTGCTGTCCCCTTTGCCTGGAGTGCTCCTAAGAGACCTACGGGGCTTACTCCCTTGAGGCTCTTCCTCTGAGGCGCCTCCTTGATGAGGCCTTTTCTGGGCATCTCACATGAAATCAAAACCCTCTCCACTCTTTACCCCCAGCACGCTTGACTCCATTTCCTCTTTTATTTTTATTTGTCATCCCTTTCAGCATTTATCTCACATGTTCACTGTAACCCCCTTTTAGGGTGTAACCCTAGGAGAATAGGGGTTTTGTTTGGCTCATGGCAGACTGCGACGGGTTCAGAAGAGTACCTGTTCACAGTGAGTAGTCAATGAGGATCTGAGGAATGAATCGATGTATGTTTATCTTTCACTTTCCATCTTCTTCCCATCCCTTCTATTTCTATTTCATCCTTGTCCTCCAGCTGTGACTTTAATTCCATCTTGGACTATGTCTGTTCCCTTCACTTTCCTACTGCCCAACCCTGTCTCATTTACCTCCCTGCCCTTCTATCATTTATTGTTTGTTTTTTTTTTCTTTTCCCACCCCCTGTAAGAAGCAGGCCATGTTTCAGCACTCTGTTTTTTTTCCGATTTCATCTTCCCCTCCTCAACCTCGGGTGTAACTCAGCCTGGTTCAGTTCTCATCTTGGCTCTTATAGCATTTAAGTCTCTCCCAGTCCAAAGCAACATAAGAGGCTGCTTTCTGTGTACAAGGGGGACCCCTCCAAAATGGAATTCATATATAAAACTTTGTGTATTTAGTGTTACATGTTTAAACTTCAGTCGCCTTCGAAGTACTGTTCATTTGATGCAATACACCTATTGAGATGCCTTTTCCATTGCTCAAAACAGTTTTTGAACATGTCCATTTTGATGCCTTTTAGTGCTTCTGTTGTTTTTTGTTTCACCCCTTCCACATCAGCAAAATATTTCCTTCAGAGGAGCAAAATATTTTCCATTGCTCAAAACAGTTTTTGAACATGTCCATTTTGATCCCTTTTGGTGCTTCTACTGTTTTTTGTTTCACCTCTTCCACATCAGCAAAATATTTCCTTCCTTCTCTAAATCAGAAACAAAAAATATGTCACTTGGGGAGACAGTGAGTGAATAGGAAGGGTGAGGCATGGGAGTCATGTCATTTTTGGTCAAAAACTGCTGAACACTCAGTGTGTTTGGGCAGGTGCACTCATAAGAAAATTCACTGAAGCCCAATACAGCTTCTCACATCAATGCTAGCTGGTACACTGATGCCGATGGGTTCCTAGAACAGTTAGCTAGGGGAGGAAGCCTGCGCTGCCAGGAATCACCCCTCAAAAGATAATTCTATTTTTGGGGGGTCCCCTCTTGTATGAGAAAACGATTGTGGATGTTGGATATATATTGTATAACCTAATGTCAAAAAGAATTCAGTAAAAATAAAGTGTCATGAGGATCAAGGGAGGGAAAAGAAGTGAGAAGAGGACACACTGCACTTGGTCCCTGGCCTAATTCTTTAGGCATATCACTTATGAGGAGTAGCAGTTCTTTCAGTGAATGCTGCTCTTCAAAGTGATTCAAACAATTAAAATAGAAATGTAGCTTAGGGATGAGGGCACATAACTTTAATAAGGAAACATGATCTCAAACCAGGTAAAGTGGGGACCAAAGGGAGTCCCAAAGGTTTTAAAGTGTGTGTGTGTGTGTGTGTGTGTGTGCTGGAATCTTACTCTGTCGCCCAGGTTGGAGTACAGTGGTATTCTCATAGCCACCATAGCCTCAACTTGCTGGACTCAGGCG
>NW_007226499.1:0-8004 GCF_000164805.1 Carlito syrichta
CGCCTGTAGTTCCAGCTACTTGGAAAGGTTGAGGCGGAAGGGATCGCCGGAGCCCAGCAGGTCAAGGTTGCGGTGGCCGGGAACGGCCACTGCACTCCAGTCTGGGCGACAGAGTGAGACTCCAACTAAAAAAATAAATAAGTAAATAAGTGTATAATCTATTCGTGTTTTTTCATAATTTGGGGTCCATAAGAACATAATATAAACTCTTGTATGTTTTTGGAAAGATAGAATCAGAAAATATGAGAACAGAATATAATTAAATAAAGTTTTTTCATTAAGCCATTTGCCAAGACAGACCATCATTCCCTATTACTGATGTCTGCAAACAGGGACAGAATTCTCTGAATCCACTTTATCCTCTGTTATTGTTCACTTGGACCCTAACATTTAAGTTGAAAACTTCAACCCCTCTTTCATAAGCAGTCATGGCTCCAGGTCTTCTTGCCTTGGCCTCCTCTCCTGGCTCACATAATGAAGAAAAAAGAATGCCTTTCAATCTTTGCATAGAGACCCTCCTCAATCAGCAAAGTAGGTTATTCACATTTCCATTGCAAATGAAGGGATTGGGTTCCAGAGTCTGAAAACTGAGAAGCTGCAGAGAGGTACACTGTCTTGACTGAAGTAAAAATGCAAACTTCAAATTATCAGAAAGCTCCAAATTCTGTGTAACTCCTCCGATTTCAAAGCCCTGGGGGTGGGGCAAGTACAGATGCCAAAGGGACCGCCCCTTTTGAAGAGGAAAGATTTCTAACTTTTCTACCAACTCTGCTAGAGTATCATTAATCACTACTGGCAATCAGGATGGTGGAACTTGTGATCTGTTTGCTCTGGTCTTCCAAACAGTTCTATCCTTAAACCTAAACTCCTTCTTCAGTGCTGACAACTGACAAGAAAAAGTATCTGGGAGTTTCACAAATATCTATTGGTGATCTAATCTATCTCACTCCCAGCACATAAGCACAAATATCTATTGGTGATCTAATCTTGTCTCACTCCCAGCACATAAGCACAAATATCTATTGGTGATCTAATCTTGTCTCACTCCCAGCACATAAGCACCCTCTTGACTATTTGTGATCATTTTGTAACTTTTATATTATCTGGGACATTTTTTTATGATTGTCCCCTAAGAAACAAATGGGCCTTGAGCCATTAAGATATAGAAATATCAGCTTCTTTTGGGTTCTCAGCTCCTAGGACTCAGGTAAGAGCAAACGGGTTAAAGATTAATAAATAATTTCACAGTATTGAAAAAAACACAAAGTTATGGTTAGTTGGTAGATACAAAACAAAGAAAACATTCAAAATATTTCTTTTTCTTTTCTTTTCTTTTCTTTCTTTCTTTCTTTTTTTTTAGAAAGCAGGATTTATTGAGAGGAAAGAAAACCTCCAAGAGTGGGAGGGGACCTGAGGAGGGTTGCCGTTTTCTTTTTTTTTCTTTTGAGTTGGAGTCTCACTCTGTAGCCCAGGCTGGAATGCAGTGGCATGCTCAGGGCCACCACAGCATAGACCTGCTGGACTCCAGCAATTATCCTGCCTCAGCCTTCCAAGTAGCTGGACGTCTGGCTAATTTTTGATTTATTTTGGAGACTAGGTCTCACCATGTTGCCCAGACTGGTCTCAAAACCACTGGCTCAGGCAATCCTCTCGCCTTGGCCTCCCAACCTGCTGGGATTACAGGCTTGAACCACCATGCTCAACCCACTCAAAATATCTCAGCTGAAAATTCTCCCATTTGAGAAGGATTTTGGTGATTTGGAACAGTGTCACTAGATGTCATTCAATGTGGAAATAAGGACAAAAAGGGACAAAGATGACTTGCTCATGCTTTCAATACAGTGCTTCTGAAGAAAGCAGAATTGTGCTCTAGATCTGATATCTGCTCATGGTGGGAAGTGGTTGGATTTTGGACTCATTGTGGGGCTGGCTATGGAGATGAAAGAATGGAGCAATTAGGTTGGTACCCAGCTCACACTTGGGTCTTGCTTCTCATGTGTCCATGATCTAGTCTTGTGTTTCACACCTTTCAGATACAAGCTTTACAGATTTTTTTCAAAAAGCCATTGGAAGAGTAAACACAGGTGTGCTGCATAACATCAACATACTGGAGTGCGCGCAAGCTCACTGTAAAATAACACCCTTTGTAGGGACATTTGTGCTTGCCTGTCACATCTCCCTTGATTTCACAGTCTGATGCCCCTTGTTCCCTTGGGAGGGGGAACGAATCTATCTGTTCTACTTAGTGGAGTCTTTCACTTATTTTAATGACATGCCCTTCGGCCTCCTGGACCTATGGGATTAATACTAAGAGGGCCTGAATCGCAACAGGTGGCCAGTGAGTGTCAGGGTCTTCGACACAACTGTGAGCTAGAGACAGGCCTTTCCTGACACTCTTATACCCCCGACTCATATTCTACTCCTTCAGTAACACCATCACGACTTTTGCCACGGATTCACTTTACAGTCAACAAAAACTACTGAGCACTCTCTCTTCTCCACGCTGTATCCAGAGTGTACAGAATGTATCTAACCATAAATCTGTTTTGCTCAACATCCTCGTGTGTCTTTCCATTGTTGTTGGGATAAAACCCATACCCTGATCTCAGCAGGTAAAAGCCTGCTTGGTCTCCCTCCTGCCTACCTCTTCAGCCTGACTTCAAGAGACGTGTTCCCTGTGTCCTGTACCTTAGCCACCAGAGCACCTTTCTCTTGCTGGAACTCTTTGCTCCTTGGCCGTAAGGATTTCAGGCAGACACCTGCATGGTGACGCTCTCCCACCCACTCCTCTGAGATCCTTGTTAGTTCCCTCCTCACTGAGATCTCTGTACAAACATCTTTTCCGGGGAAAGCCTTCCTGGAAACCCCGGTTGAAGCTAAGTTCTTATTCTTTCATAGAACCATGTTTCTTTCCTTCAGAGCACTTACCTCAGTCTGTTTCAGGAGATCAAAACTGTGTTTCTCAAAGTGTGATCCCCAGACAAGCAGCATATGCACCCACGGGAATTTAGACTCTCTCACCCCAGACCTACTGAATCTGCAACTCTGGGGATGGGACTACACACTTTATTTTGACAATTCCTCCAGGTGATGGCTCAAGTTTGAGATCTGCAGCTTTAGACTGCAATCTCTGTGATAGAGGAGCCCTTGACTAGTTTTGCTCAAAATTGTATTCCCAGCTTCTCTTCTAGCACTGCTTCTGGCTCAGGGTATGCTCTCAAAAATTGTTTGTTTAGCAAATATTGTATAGAAAACTGAAACCTGACCTACTTGTGTGTGGGGGGGGGGAAGTGGAGATTTCACCAGTGTAACTAATACATCCAGAAATTCAGGTAAATTCCATATGTGTAATGGATTTCTGGACTCTCTGGATTTCGACTTCATCAAATTTTCTATGGAAACATTTTTAGTGTATCTTGGGTAGACAGATGATCTTAAACATTTTCATATCTCCTGAGGTGATACAATAGGTAATTGTGGAGTAGATAAACTTTACTGGAGCCAGGCGTGGTGGCTCATGCCTATAATCACAGCACTTTGGGAGGCCAAGAGAATTTCCTGAGTCCAGGGGTTCAAGACTGGCCTGGAAAACTTGGCGAGACCTTGTCTCTACAATAAATCAAAAAATTAGCCATGCCTGTGATTCCAGCTACTTGGAAGACTGAGGTAGAAGCATCACCTGAGCCCATTAGGTGGAGGCAGTGGTGGCAGTGAGTATGCCATTGTATTCCAGCCAGGGCACAGAGTAAGACTCTAGTTCAAAAAAATAAATAAATAAACAAACACACTTTACTGGGAATAACACATTATTGAGTCCCATTGATGTGCTCAGTGACTGTTGACAATATATGCTTACTGAAAAATATTGAATATAAAGAAAACTTAATGAACTCCCTTTTTCACATATCTAGGGGGACATTATTGACCTTTTTTCTGTGAGATAGTAACAGAGGTAGTATCCAGTTTGTCATAATAAAAATTTCCTTTTATTTCACTGAGTCATCAAACATAAATAATGTGAATTTTTAAAAACAATTTCCACATGGGAAAAATATTCTAATTTTAAAGTAGATGCTGTTAAACACTTGTTTCAAACCCTTTGCCTTTGGCTTATTTTAAAATTCTGATTCCTTGTAAAAATAGGCGAGAAAAGGCTCCTTTATTTGTTTTTATTAAAGAAAGATGGTCAATTTTCTTCAGGAGAATGCTGCCCTCTTTTTATAAACCTACTTCCAGGACACACTAGGACTCACAATGTTTGCTCCCATTTCTGTGATCAGGGAAGACCTTGGACATGAAGCCTGGGCAAACATTGCCCTCTGGCTCTACTGGCTAGGTAAGAGGCAGCCTCTGGAACACTAGCTCTTTGTGTTTAATTTGTGCTTAGAGGTGCACGTGGGTGGTTCCTTTGTTTCAGCAAAGGGTATTGGCCAATGTGCTTGAAAAAAGAAACTGCTCGGAATAGTGCACTTTCTGCTAAAAATTTATTACATAAGGCTAATAAAACTATGCACTAAGAACAGGAATGTACATGTGCCTTTTGGGCTACTATTAGAAGAGCAATAGCCCACAAGGGCTTATATTAGGCTCCTAAGTAACAGAAAAAACCTAACAAGTTCTGAGGGTGAAATCTGATCTGCATTCTAATGCTGAATTTGAATGTCTTTATTTGTTTGTTTGTTTTAAGACAAAGTTAGTGTGTACTTACCTCTAAAGTGCTCCAATTTTAGTTTTTGACTTGAAGTGAAAGTACTTGAAAGTAACCAAAAGAAACTTCTTTTTCCACTCAGCTCACTTAGACGATTTACCATGTGAAGCAGTGAGCAGTGGTGACCCCAGGCAAGAAAAGAACTGCACCCTTAGCCATCTGAGCATGAAGCTAACCAAGACTAACACACTTTGACCAAGGAAGTTTCTAATCTCAAAGAATTTTCATCCAGTAGTAAGATACAAAGTTTATGTTCTCTACTGTGCTATATAATTGGTATCAGGGTCTCTTATTTTATCGATCGTATGTAATTCTTTTTTAAAAATTATTATTTTTTATTTGTTTTTATTTAAAAGATTTGGGGTACAATTCAGGATTGGGCATACAAGTGATCATCATATAGATAGAGTTTTGGGCCTCCCTTTGGTCCGCATTTCGTCTGGTTTGAGATTGGGTACCCTGATGTTGTGGATTATATGTAATTCTTATGAACTTTGCTGAAACCAAAATTCTGATGATGCAGATTTTATTTTATTATTAATTACCATTATTTTCAAGTATGACTGTGCAAATAAAAATCCCTTAATAAATTGATAATTTTCATCTTGATCACTACAATAATGTCTAGCCCAGAGAAAAGTTGAGAAAGAACTTGTTAAGAGAATAAGTGAAGTAGGGATATTTGCCAGATTTGTGGTTTGTTGGATATCATAGTTGATCAGTGGCATTGTTATAATTTCTGGTGACAGCCTGGCAGTGATTTCCCCCCTGGTTCCAGGAATTTTGTTTATGCCAGGAATTCAGAAGTTCTCAGAACTTTAATCATTCCTACTCAGGCAGAGGTGCTCAGACTTCAGCATAAATCAGAATCATCCAATTAGTTCTGGGGTACAGCCCAGCATCTGTACCATGAACAGGCACCTGACTGAGAAATAGGTAGCCCATGGACCACATTCTTGGGGAATGCTTCCTACTCAGTCTCAAATGTAGCCCATCCAGGCCTGCACCCCTGATCCTCTCTACCGCAAACCTGTTCCTAGCATAGTCCTCATAATTTCAGAAAATGTTAACCCTAGTTTTCTAAGCCCAAATCCTTAGGATTCTTGATTATTCTCTTTCTCTCACTCCCCATATCTAACCTTTTGGGAAATCCAATTGTCTTTTCCTTTGGAATATATCCAGAATCTGGCAATTTTTTTTTTCTAACTCCACTGCTGCCACCTTGGTCCAAATCCCCTTCATCTCCACGTGGGACTGCCAGGTCCTTGGTAGTCTCTCTGCTTCTACTCTTGTCCCCTCTTCAATCTGTTCTTAGCACAGTAGCCAGACGGATCCTGTCATCCATGTGTTCAACATCCTTCCATGGTTTATCTTCTTACTTAGTGGAAAGGAACAAATCATGTCAAGGCCTATGGAACCTTACATGTTCTGGCTCCATCTGACCGCCCCTTCTCCTACTGTCTTTCTACTTCTGGTTCCCTTCACGGGCCTCCTTTGCCCTTAGAGATATGCCCCTGCCTCAGAGCTGTGGATTTGCTGTCCCCTTTGCCTGGAGTGCTCCTAAGAGACCTACGGGGCTTACTCCCTTGAGGCTCTTCCTCTGAGGCGCCTCCTTGATGAGGCCTTTTCTGGGCATCTCACATGAAATCAAAACCCTCTCCACTCTTTACCCCCAGCACGCTTGACTCCATTTCCTCTTTTATTTTTATTTGTCATCCCTTTCAGCATTTATCTCACATGTTCACTGTAACCCCCTTTTAGGGTGTAACCCTAGGAGAATAGGGGTTTTGTTTGGCTCATGGCAGACTGCGACGGGTTCAGAAGAGTACCTGTTCACAGTGAGTAGTCAATGAGGATCTGAGGAATGAATCGATGTATGTTTATCTTTCACTTTCCATCTTCTTCCCATCCCTTCTATTTCTATTTCATCCTTGTCCTCCAGCTGTGACTTTAATTCCATCTTGGACTATGTCTGTTCCCTTCACTTTCCTACTGCCCAACCCTGTCTCATTTACCTCCCTGCCCTTCTATCATTTATTGTTTGTTTTTTTTTTCTTTTCCCACCCCCTGTAAGAAGCAGGCCATGTTTCAGCACTCTGTTTTTTTTCCGATTTCATCTTCCCCTCCTCAACCTCGGGTGTAACTCAGCCTGGTTCAGTTCTCATCTTGGCTCTTATAGCATTTAAGTCTCTCCCAGTCCAAAGCAACATAAGAGGCTGCTTTCTGTGTACAAGGGGGACCCCTCCAAAATGGAATTCATATATAAAACTTTGTGTATTTAGTGTTACATGTTTAAACTTCAGTCGCCTTCGAAGTACTGTTCATTTGATGCAATACACCTATTGAGATGCCTTTTCCATTGCTCAAAACAGTTTTTGAACATGTCCATTTTGATGCCTTTTAGTGCTTCTGTTGTTTTTTGTTTCACCCCTTCCACATCAGCAAAATATTTCCTTCAGAGGAGCAAAATATTTTCCATTGCTCAAAACAGTTTTTGAACATGTCCATTTTGATCCCTTTTGGTGCTTCTACTGTTTTTTGTTTCACCTCTTCCACATCAGCAAAATATTTCCTTCCTTCTCTAAATCAGAAACAAAAAATATGTCACTTGGGGAGACAGTGAGTGAATAGGAAGGGTGAGGCATGGGAGTCATGTCATTTTTGGTCAAAAACTGCTGAACACTCAGTGTGTTTGGGCAGGTGCACTCATAAGAAAATTCACTGAAGCCCAATACAGCTTCTCACATCAATGCTAGCTGGTACACTGATGCCGATGGGTTCCTAGAACAGTTAGCTAGGGGAGGAAGCCTGCGCTGCCAGGAATCACCCCTCAAAAGATAATTCTATTTTTGGGGGGTCCCCTCTTGTATGAGAAAACGATTGTGGATGTTGGATATATATTGTATAACCTAATGTCAAAAAGAATTCAGTAAAAATAAAGTGTCATGAGGATCAAGGGAGGGAAAAGAAGTGAGAAGAGGACACACTGCACTTGGTCCCTGGCCTAATTCTTTAGGCATATCACTTATGAGGAGTAGCAGTTCTTTCAGTGAATGCTGCTCTTCAAAGTGATTCAAACAATTAAAATAGAAATGTAGCTTAGGGATGAGGGCACATAACTTTAATAAGGAAACATGATCTCAAACCAGGTAAAGTGGGGACCAAAGGGAGTCCCAAAGGTTTTAAAGTGTGTGTGTGTGTGTGTGTGTGTGTGCTGGAATCTTACTCTGTCGCCCAGGTTGGAGTACAGTGGTATTCTCATAGCCACCATAGCCTCAACTTGCTGGACTCAGGCG
>NW_007226500.1:0-3191 GCF_000164805.1 Carlito syrichta
AACTGCACCCTTAGCCATCTGAGCATGAAGCTAACCAAGACTAACACACTTTGACCAAGGAAGTTTCTAATCTCAAAGAATTTTCATCCAGTAGTAAGATACAAAGTTTATGTTCTCTACTGTGCTATATAATTGGTATCAGGGTCTCTTATTTTATCGATCGTATGTAATTCTTTTTTAAAAATTATTATTTTTTATTTGTTTTTATTTAAAAGATTTGGGGTACAATTCAGGATTGGGCATACAAGTGATCATCATATAGATAGAGTTTTGGGCCTCCCTTTGGTCCGCATTTCGTCTGGTTTGAGATTGGGTACCCTGATGTTGTGGATTATATGTAATTCTTATGAACTTTGCTGAAACCAAAATTCTGATGATGCAGATTTTATTTTATTATTAATTACCATTATTTTCAAGTATGACTGTGCAAATAAAAATCCCTTAATAAATTGATAATTTTCATCTTGATCACTACAATAATGTCTAGCCCAGAGAAAAGTTGAGAAAGAACTTGTTAAGAGAATAAGTGAAGTAGGGATATTTGCCAGATTTGTGGTTTGTTGGATATCATAGTTGATCAGTGGCATTGTTATAATTTCTGGTGACAGCCTGGCAGTGATTTCCCCCCTGGTTCCAGGAATTTTGTTTATGCCAGGAATTCAGAAGTTCTCAGAACTTTAATCATTTCCTACTCAGGCAGAGGTGCTCAGACTTCAGCATAAATCAGAATCATCCAATTAGTTCTGGGGTACAGCCCAGCATCTGTACCATGAACAGGCACCTGACTGAGAAATAGGTAGCCCATGGACCACATTCTTGGGGAATGCTTCCTACTCAGTCTCAAATGTAGCCCATCCAGGCCTGCACCCCTGATCCTCTCTACCGCAAACCTGTTCCTAGCATAGTCCTCATAATTTCAGAAAATGTTAACCCTAGTTTTCTAAGCCCAAATCCTTAGGATTCTTGATTATTCTCTTTCTCTCACTCCCCATATCTAACCTTTTGGGAAATCCAATTGTCTTTTCCTTTGGAATATATCCAGAATCTGGCAATTTTTTTTTTCTAACTCCACTGCTGCCACCTTGGTCCAAATCCCCTTCATCTCCACGTGGGACTGCCAGGTCCTTGGTAGTCTCTCTGCTTCTACTCTTGTCCCCTCTTCAATCTGTTCTTAGCACAGTAGCCAGACGGATCCTGTCATCCATGTGTTCAACATCCTTCCATGGTTTATCTTCTTACTTAGTGGAAAGGAACAAATCATGTCAAGGCCTATGGAACCTTACATGTTCTGGCTCCATCTGACCGCCCCTTCTCCTACTGTCTTTCTACTTCTGGTTCCCTTCACGGGCCTCCTTTGCCCTTAGAGATATGCCCCTGCCTCAGAGCTGTGGATTTGCTGTCCCCTTTGCCTGGAGTGCTCCTAAGAGACCTACGGGGCTTACTCCCTTGAGGCTCTTCCTCTGAGGCGCCTCCTTGATGAGGCCTTTTCTGGGCATCTCACATGAAATCAAAACCCTCTCCACTCTTTACCCCCAGCACGCTTGACTCCATTTCCTCTTTTATTTTTATTTGTCATCCCTTTCAGCATTTATCTCACATGTTCACTGTAACCCCCTTTTAGGGTGTAACCCTAGGAGAATAGGGGTTTTGTTTGGCTCATGGCAGACTGCGACGGGTTCAGAAGAGTACCTGTTCACAGTGAGTAGTCAATGAGGATCTGAGGAATGAATCGATGTATGTTTATCTTTCACTTTCCATCTTCTTCCCATCCCTTCTATTTCTATTTCATCCTTGTCCTCCAGCTGTGACTTTAATTCCATCTTGGACTATGTCTGTTCCCTTCACTTTCCTACTGCCCAACCCTGTCTCATTTACCTCCCTGCCCTTCTATCATTTATTGTTTGTTTTTTTTTTCTTTTCCCACCCCCTGTAAGAAGCAGGCCATGTTTCAGCACTCTGTTTTTTTTCCGATTTCATCTTCCCCTCCTCAACCTCGGGTGTAACTCAGCCTGGTTCAGTTCTCATCTTGGCTCTTATAGCATTTAAGTCTCTCCCAGTCCAAAGCAACATAAGAGGCTGCTTTCTGTGTACAAGGGGGACCCCTCCAAAATGGAATTCATATATAAAACTTTGTGTATTTAGTGTTACATGTTTAAACTTCAGTCGCCTTCGAAGTACTGTTCATTTGATGCAATACACCTATTGAGATGCCTTTTCCATTGCTCAAAACAGTTTTTGAACATGTCCATTTTGATGCCTTTTAGTGCTTCTGTTGTTTTTTGTTTCACCCCTTCCACATCAGCAAAATATTTCCTTCAGAGGAGCAAAATATTTTCCATTGCTCAAAACAGTTTTTGAACATGTCCATTTTGATCCCTTTTGGTGCTTCTACTGTTTTTTGTTTCACCTCTTCCACATCAGCAAAATATTTCCTTCCTTCTCTAAATCAGAAACAAAAAATATGTCACTTGGGGAGACAGTGAGTGAATAGGAAGGGTGAGGCATGGGAGTCATGTCATTTTTGGTCAAAAACTGCTGAACACTCAGTGTGTTTGGGCAGGTGCACTCATAAGAAAATTCACTGAAGCCCAATACAGCTTCTCACATCAATGCTAGCTGGTACACTGATGCCGATGGGTTCCTAGAACAGTTAGCTAGGGGAGGAAGCCTGCGCTGCCAGGAATCACCCCTCAAAAGATAATTCTATTTTTGGGGGGTCCCCTCTTGTATGAGAAAACGATTGTGGATGTTGGATATATATTGTATAACCTAATGTCAAAAAGAATTCAGTAAAAATAAAGTGTCATGAGGATCAAGGGAGGGAAAAGAAGTGAGAAGAGGACACACTGCACTTGGTCCCTGGCCTAATTCTTTAGGCATATCACTTATGAGGAGTAGCAGTTCTTTCAGTGAATGCTGCTCTTCAAAGTGATTCAAACAATTAAAATAGAAATGTAGCTTAGGGATGAGGGCACATAACTTTAATAAGGAAACATGATCTCAAACCAGGTAAAGTGGGGACCAAAGGGAGTCCCAAAGGTTTTAAAGTGTGTGTGTGTGTGTGTGTGTGTGTGCTGGAATCTTACTCTGTCGCCCAGGTTGGAGTACAGTGGTATTCTCATAGCCACCATAGCCTCAACTTGCTGGACTCAGGCGATCCTTCTGCCTCAGCCTTCCAAGTAGCTGGAACT
>NW_007226501.1:0-721 GCF_000164805.1 Carlito syrichta
TTTTGTATCTTTTTTAATTTTTGATAGCTAAAGGTTGTTTTATCTGATATTATAATTGTAACTCCTGCCTTCTTTTGTGATCCATTAGCCTGGAAACTCATTTTCCATCCTTTAACTTTGAGTCTGTGTGCATCCCTTGTAGTGAGATGAGTCTCCTGGATGCAGCAAATAATGGTGGTCATGGTTTCTTACCCAGTCCACCATTCTGTGTCTTTTCAGTGGTGCATTTAGTCCATTCACATTCGCGCTAATTATTAAAATGTGGGGGTTTATCCCTGTCATGAAGTTCTTATCGAGTTGTTGTTCCTGTTTATTTGTTGTCTTTCCTTTGGTTTTTGGGTTGATTTGTGTGTGTTTTCCATCTTTTCCCTGTACGCTTGTGAAGAACATTGTCATTCTTTTCTCCTTTTCTTCTGTGTTTAATACTTTAAGTGTTTCTTGTAGAGGTTGTCTAGAGGTAGTATAAGTTCTTAGGGATTGGATGTCTGGGAAAGATTTTAATTCTCCCTCACTGATGAAGCTTAGCTTGGCTGGGTAGGTTATTCTTGGTTGTAGTTGTTTATCTTTGAGAACTTTGAAGATTGGGCTCCAAGCTCTCCTAGCCTGAAGGGTTTCTATAGATAAATCTGCTCCTATTCTAATTGGTCTTCCCTGGTAGGTAATCTGACCTTTTTCTCTTGCTGCCTTTAGGATTTTTTCTTTTATACCAACTTTGTTTAGG
>NW_007226502.1:0-633 GCF_000164805.1 Carlito syrichta
GTGTGCATCCCTTGTAGTGAGATGAGTCTCCTGGATGCAGCAAAAAATGGTGGTCATGGTTTCTTACCCAGTCCACCATTCTGTGTCTTTTCAGTGGTGCATTTAGTCCATTCACATTCGCGCTAATTATTAAAATGTGGGGGTTTATCCCTGTCATGAAGTTCTTATCGAGTTGTTGTTCCTGTTTATTTGTTGTCTTTCCTTTGGTTTTTGGGTTGATTTGTGTGTGTTTTCCATCTTTTCCCTGTACGCTTGTGAAGAACATTGTCATTCTTTTCTCCTTTTCTTCTGTGTTTAATACTTTAAGTGTTTCTTGTATAGGTTGTCTAGAGGTAGTATAAGTTCTTAGGGATTGGATGTCTGGGAAAGATTTTAATTCTCCCTCACTGATGAAGCTTATCTTGGCTGGGTAGGTTATTCTTGGTTGTAGTTGTTTATCTTTGAGAACTTTGAAGATTGGGCTCCAGCTCTCCTAACCTGAAGGGTTTCTAAAGATAAATCTGCTCCTATTCTAATTTGGTCTTACCTGGAGGTAATCTGACCTTTTTCTCTTGCTGCCTTTAAGATTTTTTCTTTTTATACCAACTTTGTTTAGGCGAATTATTATGTGTCTGAGATTTGGTCTTCTCATTT
>NW_007226503.1:0-1328 GCF_000164805.1 Carlito syrichta
AAAAAAAAAAGTCAGGCATATTGGTACATGCCTGTAGTACCAGCTACTCAGGAGGCTGAGACAGAAGGATCATCTAAGCCCAGGAGGTCAAGGCTGCAGTGAGCTGTGATTGTGCCAGTGCACTCCAGTCTGGGTGATAGAGTGAGACCCAGACTCAAAAAAATCACACAGATTTGAAAAATCATCAAAAAGAGGATATTATGGTAGTTGAAATTAAGAAATTAGCTTAAACAGAAATTATGACACGCTTAAAGACAGAACTAGAAACCTAATTAATTTGTCTGAGGAAATTATTCTAAATACAGTACAGATGGTAAAGATTTGGAAAAACAGAAAAGAGAAACCAAAGGACAGAAAAGACAAAATGAAAAGGTCCAATACATGTCCAATAGAATCTCAGAGATAAAAAGAGAACAAAAGGATCTGAAAAGAAAATGGTTGAGAATATTTCATATTTGATCAATGGTATCAGCCCAGACCCAAATTAAGTGCCATAAGCAAACAAATTAACTAAATCTATGTAACTTATCACATTATCAGAATAAAGGAAAACAAATTAATTAAATCTATGTAATTTATCACATTATCAGAATAAAGGAAAATCTTATGATTATTTTAATAGATGCAGGAAAATAATTTGCTAAAATTCAATGCACATTGGTGACTTTTTAAAAACCTTGGAAAATTAAAAATAAAATGAATCTTTTTCATCTAGAACAAGGCAATACATTAAAAAACCTACAACTGCATTAATTAATTGATGTGACAAAGAACACTTTCCCTCTTGGTTTAAGGCAAGAATTCTCACTAACTGCCTCAATTCAACATTAGAGATCCTAGCAGGTAAATAAGGCAAGAAAAAGAAATGAAAGACATAAATATTTGAAAGAAGAAAGAAAAATTGTTTTTATTCTCAAATATAATTGTATACATAGAAAATCCAAATAAATATTCAAACTATTGGAAATAATAAGTGATTTTATCAATATTGCTGAATTCAAGATTGTATTAGTCAAGGTTCTCCAGAACAAACTAATAGGAGATAGATAGATAAGTAGATGGACAGATAGATAAGGGGGATTTATTAAGTGAACTGGCTCACATGATTATGGGATCTCACAAGAGGCCATCTGCAAACTGTAGATGTGTGTATACTGTAGATGTGTGTATACTCTGAGGTGTGTGTATACTGTCTCAGTTCAATGCCAAGATCCTCAAAACCAGGGAAGATGATGCTGTTAACTCTCAGACCAAAGCTGAAGACCTGAGAACCTGAGGGGCTTCAGGTGTGAGTCTTGAACCTGTAGGCTGGAAAGCCTGAAGTCTTG
>NW_007226504.1:0-757 GCF_000164805.1 Carlito syrichta
GCCTGCTGATTCAGAAGCATGAGGAATACAAAGTGGCTCAAAAGCAAGTTTAATTTTCAGTTCTGTGAAATAATTATTGTGTCTCCTAGTAAAAGCATTCTCCCCCCGTAATTAAGACTTCTAGGCCAGCAGAGTATAAAGTCATAGGGACTGTCTTCCCTCCGTCCCCACCCAGGGATTGACTCAAAGCCAAGATAGACTTCCCCTTACAGGGAAAAGGTAAGCAGGAGGCCCTCATGACCCCTTCAAATACCTGCAGTCCTTGCTACAGGAGAAACTAGCAGTCCTCACAGGCCTCCACTCCAATTCAGGGAGTGACGCTAACACAGCTCCATTGTTCCAGAGTAGGAGTCCATATTGTGCACTTGTCACTCCCTATGCCTGATTCAAGTTCCTACAGCATGTCACTATATTGAAACTGGAGCCAATAATAGAGTGTACCCTGCTCTGAAGGCCAGTATGCACCACCTCTGTCCACACTGAAGGCTCTAGTGTCAGTCCACCATGTTCACACAGGTGGCTGTGGTACCATGACCCCAACTACTTATAGCCTAAACCCAGTAGAATGGCCATGACTTCAGAATGTGAGCCCACACAGCACCTTGTTCCTCCAAAGAACATGTAGTCCTGCACAGCAGAGAAGCCACCCTCATACACATCATACTTCTATGCATACACACCAGGCCCAGGACAAGTCCAGCAGTTTCAACCCAGGAAGCCTGAGACCAGCAAATCCACTCAACTGTCCCCTTAAGCT
>NW_007226505.1:0-1189 GCF_000164805.1 Carlito syrichta
CTAGCAGTCCTCACAGGCCTCCACTCCAATTCAGGGAGTGACGCTAACACAGCTCCATTGTTCCAGAGTAGGAGTCCATATTGTGCACTTGTCACTCCCTATGCCTGATTCAAGTTCCTACAGCATGTCACTATATTGAAACTGGAGCCAATAATAGAGTGTACCCTGCTCTGAAGGCCAGTATGCACCACCTCTGTCCACACTGAAGGCTCTAGTGTCAGTCCACCATGTTCACACAGGTGGCTGTGGTACCATGACCCCAACTACTTATAGCCTAAACCCAGTAGAATGGCCATGACTTCAGAATGTGAGCCCACACAGCACCTTGTTCCTCCAAAGAACATGTAGTCCTGCACAGCAGAGAAGCCACCCTCATACACATCATACTTCTATGCATACACACCAGGCCCAGGACAAGTCCAGCAGTTTCAACCCAGGAAGCCTGAGACCAGCAAATCCACTCAACTGTCCCCTTAAGCTCCTGTAGCTTAGACCTCTGAGGCACTAATAGATACTGCTGCCTAATAGCTAAAGAAACTGTATGAAGCCTACATTACTGTGTCCACCCAGAACCAAAGCCAACTCACCTTACCCAACCAACATCTTGGTACATGTATGCAGAAAAATTTATTTCCCATTAAAAGCCACTTTCATGAAATTGGAAGAAGCAACTATTCAAACAGATATGCAAATATCAAAATATAAATAAAAGAAAAATGGAAAAGCAAGAGAATAGGATAACTCTAAAGAATAAATAACTCTTCAAGTAACAGAACCTAAAGCAAAGAAAATATATAAAATTCATGAAAGGAAATTCAAAATAATTATCTTAAAACTTAGAAATAGAAAGAGTTCCAGTAAGATGGTGACAGCACAGGTGGGACTGTGAGATTCTCCAACAGTGAGTTCCCATAAAGACTTTTATTTTCCTTCCTCCACCCCTCTGTCCACCACCAGCTGCACCAGTCTGAGGCCTGGAGATCCTGGGTCCTAGCATGGCCAGCTACCATGGCCCCTCTGCAGGTGCTGTTCCACCCCAGGTGGCCCCAGGCCCCGACCGAGTGGAACTCCCGACTCTCTCCCTGGCTACACCATCTCACCCAGCCCCAAGCCACATGCCACCACCTGTGTAGGTCCTCAGATACCGCCTTGTGGAGATCTAGGTTCCCTTACTGGCTACACTGATCTG
>NW_007226506.1:0-457 GCF_000164805.1 Carlito syrichta
CCTGGAAACAAATGAAAATAAAAGAAAACATCTTACCAAAATCTCTGGGATGCCATGAAATCTGTAGTAAGAGGGGAATTCATATCTCATCCGTTTGCACATGAAGAAAATGGAAGGATCACAAATTAACAGCCTAACAAGTCACCAAAGGAAGCTGGAAAAGCAAGACCACCAAAACCCTAACTTCAGCAAAAGAATCCAGATCACCAAAATAAAAGCCCAAATCTGGGACATAGAAGGCAAAAAGATAACACACACACAAAAAAAAAAATCAATGAAACAAAAAGCCAGTTCTTTGAAAGGATAAACAAACTCAATGACTCCCTAGCTTGACTGACCAAAAAAAAAAAAAAAAAAAAACAGAGAAAGCCCAAATAAACATAATCAGAAACACAAAAGATGAAGTCAAGTCACATCTGACCCTGAAGAAACACAAAAGATCATTAGAGACAACTGA
>NW_007226507.1:0-1427 GCF_000164805.1 Carlito syrichta
CCCGCTGGACTCCAGTGATCCTTCCTCCTTAGCCTTCCAAGTAGCTGGAATGACAGGCACGCGCTAACACATCCAGCTAATTTTTAAATTTTATTTTATTGTAGAGACGAGGTCTCACCAATATGCCCAGACTTATCTCAAACTTTTGGAATCTGGCAATCCACTCTCCTCAGCCTCCCAAAGTGCTGGGATCACAGACTGAGCTACCAAGCCCAGTCAACACTAATCTTTAATTTGTTTCTTACAACAGAAATAATAACCCAAATAAATTTATTTATAATTATTGGCATTGGACATTGAGGTATTCACTTATTTATAGTTTTCTGGACTGTTTATGTGATCAATGTGTGTATTTTTAATTATTCTGCAAAAAGAATATTAAATTGGAAAATAGGGCCAGCCTGACTTGGATCATGCAGTCTATTTCAGCCTCATTACCTAAACTATTAGCTTGCAAGTAAAGAGTATCTAAATACCTATCTAATTGCTAAAGAAGCCTGATAAATTTAAGTTGTTGGCTCACTGAAAACATAAGACAAATTGAGAAGTAACTAAATGATTGATTCATCTCCTCAAAGGAAAATATATAAAACATAAATGTGTCAAATCCAGTTATAGAGAATTGATATTTTATGTAACTCCTTTTGAAGTAGAAATTAAATTTCCATAAAAGTTTATATTAAAAGGAGATGGGATAGAACCATGAACCAACACACCATTACTCAAATAAATCTGGGGAATATATATTTTTGAAAACTTTTCTAAAGTGTGATATTAAATTGATTTATTCAGTTCTAAGCAGTAATTATGGAAGGTGCATATCTAGAAACCCTCTGTTTCTATTGATCCCTGTGTCTACTGATGAAAAGCTCATAATTCATTATATTCTTAAAGGTTAGAATTGTTAGAATTATTTATGATCCACTGTCCTAGGTGCTAGTAACGAAGGTGGTTACAGAAGTAATTTAACATTGTAGCACACTGTTTCCCTGAACCAAATGAGTAGCTGATTAATCCAGGCTGTTAAGTACACAGAAAATGCAGTTTCCTTGTGGGATTTTGGAAAGTCATTATTTGGAAAGTCATTATTGTTTCTGGAAACCATGGAATCTGTAAACATATTAGTTTTTTTGGATCCAGTTTTCCCCTAGCTACTTTATTGGTTAAGGAAGAATAACCCTCACTGTATTTGTTTACCTAAGTTTTCAAAATACCATAATGTTATAGTCCTCTGGGAATATAGTTCTGTATATTTCTTTTCCCATGTGTCTTAGTCAAGCATATCTCTAGTCAGTATAATGAAGGGGTTATTGAAGTGTAACAGCCTTACCTAGTATAATCCATGTTTTCAGTGGCTATACGTTGTGGTTAAATTGAGACTAGTTGTTGCTTTTCATTTTAGAGTTAATATTGCATCCTGTGATCAT
>NW_007226508.1:0-1022 GCF_000164805.1 Carlito syrichta
TAGGCCAGGCAAGTTCCCGGGAGGCCATGCAGGCTGTGAGGTCCCTAGAAAATCTCAAACACCTCACCTAAGGGCCAAGCCAATCCTAGCAACTGAATGGGAGGTGTTGGTGCCACCAAACTGAACAGATTTGAGAAACTTATGCCAGGGAGAGGGACTTAGAGTTAAGCAGACTACTGCCCAGGGGACAGCTAGGACCCGCACAGTCCAAAGAGTCCTTGGAGACAGAGGAGCATCAAGAGTGTGGTGACAGTCCAAGGACAAAGTAGAGTTTCAAGGGACAAATCCACAAGGCTTCTAGGAGAAAAAGTATACACATGGCCAGTGTGAATTTGCCTTAAAAGCCCAGGGGAGGTTTGAAGAGACTGAGATGTCTTCTTCACATAAGCAGCCACAAGGCCAACCCGGTGTGAGATAAACCTCATTTCCAGAGAATTTAGGAAGTTAATTTTGGCAGCAAGTCAGGTTGGGACCAGTTATAAAGCCTTTGCAAATCTGATGTGACTTTGTGCCATAGGAAGACTAAGTTAAAAACTGATACCTATTGATAATGGGACTCTTGTCCTCTACCCCAAAACTGAGAGCACGGGGGCGGGGGGGTTACCAGGGCCTATGAATATTTCCAAGTTATAAAATGTCTGTAAAGACACAGAAAGGAGATTAGGCTGAGAAAAAACTGTAGAAGTCCTGCAGTGCTAGGCTTAGGATTTGGGACTTTGCAGGCAATGGAAGTCAGGGAAAGTTTTTGAGGGAGAAGTAAAATGGCTGTGGTTGTTCAACAGGAGAAGCTCAGAAATGTCTAATCTGATCCAATAATTAGCTCAGAAATGCCCAATCTGATACAATAATTATCACAAAAGGTGCTTGCATTTGTAATGCACATGTACTTTTCAGTGTGCTTTTCCATTCATCTTATCGTTTGGTGTCTCTGATGTGATCTTCCAGGTCCACCCTCCTCCCTGACCCTGTCCATCTCGATGCTCAGCCCCCAGGGCTCCAACGTTGCCTTTTACCTCTTATCC
>NW_007226509.1:0-747 GCF_000164805.1 Carlito syrichta
TCTCCAAGAGCACTCTCCCAATGTTGTGATGGGTTGGCTTCTAGCTTGGAAGCTCTCTGTTCTCTGTGTTCCCAGGTGATCATCTGATAAACCTCAGCTTAGGTTTTCAGGCCAACCCTCAAAGCCCTAGCGTGGCTTCTCCAGTTAGGTTTCTTTGCTGAGAGTAGCAATCATGGTACATTTAGTCAGCCATCTTGGCTCTCCCCTAAAAGGTCTCCATTGTTGAAAAGTTTTTTTCTTAAAGTGAAGGTCCCATGCCCACTACCACTACACACTGAGTTATTTTGGAACTAATCCAAAACATATCGTTTTATCTGTAAATATCTCAGTATTTATCCCTGAAGAAGTCACCTTTGGTGATATTTGACAAGTGTCTCTGCCCTGTATGTTCTGGGTATGGGCTGTTTGAGTAGTTAGGATTTGGGGTATTGTGTATTTCTCAATAGATCTCCTTAGGAAGCATATGATGTCCATGGTCTCTTCCTGTGATATTAAGATTGAGAAGTGGGATGTTAAATTGGATTGTGTTGAATTTGAGAATATTCTCTATTGAATTAAACTCTACGTTTTCCATGATTTTTAATGACAGCAGCCAAGTTACTCATCATCACTAATATATCTATAATAACATAATTTTGTTCAGAAGAAGTATTGCCAAATAAATTACAGGCATCACAACAATCATCTTTGACATTGTTCAATTTTTAATAGTATTTTCATAATGTAACTCTCTTTACTTGAAAAGCA
>NW_007226510.1:0-2047 GCF_000164805.1 Carlito syrichta
AGGCAGGTTGGTTTCAGAGCCTTCCTTTCTCTGAAGTGGACCCTCAGGCCTCCCCGCCCTGCTCCTTCAGTCTCTTTGGTCCCAGACTTCTCATTCTTTTACATTTGATACATGGTCTATGTTTATTTCCCCAGGAGTACAGGGTCCTTCTCATTTATGAACTAGGATGCAATTTTTATGTATCCAGGCTTTGGGGGTGGGCTGCTAGGATTGGACTACCTACTATCCATGCAGTCATATCCAAAGTCCTAAGTGTCCTCATTTGGGAAATAGAGATAGCAGCAAATATCTCACAGGGATAGGACTGAGATTTAAATATTTGCAAAGAGTTTAGCATGGACACACAGTTAACATGAACAACACATAATGATGGCTTGGAATTATTTCAATCGAATCATTTGGAGTTTAAAAGAACTTTTTCAAAGTGCCACCTTAACACAAATTAACTTGGGTGATATGGGGACCAGGAAGACCTTCCTTGGCCCATGGTATCAATTAGTCAATCTTCATGCATTAGGCATCATCAGTGTGCTCAGTGGTGCAGTAAGCCCTGGGCAAAGTGTATGTGTGTGTGTGTGTGTGTGTGTGTGTGTGTAATGAAGTACCACAGATGAATGTGGTGTCTTTCCTTAGGATTTCACTGTGTCGCAGGTCATCTGGGCTTTCTCCTCTAGGGTCATCTTACCCAGACAGACCATCGTGCGCCCTGGGTGGAGCTGAGTACTTGCAAGAGTGAGGCGGTGGGAGGCCAAAACCTTGGGCGTTAGAGAGGCTGCTGAAGAATGTAATCTCATGTATTCGGGGACTAGATGGCCAGAATGGAATTAGCTTTGTTTGGTACAAGTAAACTCTATCATTTACCTACTCTGAGACAGTAGAAAGACACCTCAGATGCTCATAAGTGGCCACTTCCCACAAAAATGAGATGCTTTTCTGAAGTCCTGAGCACAGCTACCTGTGTTCTTAGCCTGTGGTGCTCTTCCTACTATGAAGGTGATTTTCCAACACTAAATGTCCTAGATTTTAGTCAACCAATTTAACCAGCCACAGGGGGTAGTTTGGGGGTGGAACTGGAGATTCTGAATCAAAAGTGGGACCATTTTCCCTGGCATTGAACAGGAGTGACAAACAGGTAATTAAGGCTGCATGTTTCTAATTAAAACTCTGATCGCGTCAAGGTTTTCTGACCCAAATAGCAAGCCACAATTTCTACTGCTTAATGAAAGCAAAATTCTTACCAATCGATGCTCTGCTCTAATGCTCATTCATTTATATAAAGGTCAATTGCCACATAATATCCAATGCTGATTGCCACCCACAGGAAGAGTGGTGGGAGGGGAAAAAAATACATGTGATCCTGGTTATTCTTGCCTGGTTTTCCAGCTTTTAAAAATACCTGCGTCTGAGTGATGCTGCACCAGGAGGCCTTGATTGCAGCCTGTTTTTATAGAACAGATTAGAAACTACTTTGCGTTTTAACTGTCATAAGATATTGGCTTCTACCTACAGGACAGCAAGTCCTTTTGTTTGCTGTCATTATCATCACAGTCATACAGAGAGAGTACGTACACGCGTCCAGCTCCATTTCTTAAAATGCTTCTATTGCCCATTGGAAAAGCATTGTCAGACACGATTCATGCTCCCGCCTGTGGAATATTCAGTCCTATCTCCAAACACTTATGGAGCAAGATAACATACCATAATCAAACTAAAAAACAAAAGACCCTAAGATCTCAAAGGAGCTGGCAGCCAAATCCCAAAGGAGAATGCTCCCTCCCATACGCCTACCTAGTTTTCACGCTGGAGATTTTACCTGCTTTGCTAAACTGACCATGAACAGAAAAGCAATAGCCCACAACCCAGTGGAGGATAGGAAAATCTTACAGAGCCAACTTTTTTTTTAATCAGAGGAAAACAAAGTTGTTGGTAAGGCTAGTTGAGCAATGAGACGGCATAATTGTTTTGAGGCAATTCCCAATATAAGGAGAACATTTGTTTGAAAACGCTTTTCTGAAAAACTGAAGGGAAGTTGGGTGTATTTGTCCCC
>NW_007226511.1:0-625 GCF_000164805.1 Carlito syrichta
CAGCATCTGTTATTTTTTGAGTTATTGATAATGGCCATTCTGACTGGAGTTAGGTGGTATCTCAGTGGAGTTTTAATTTGCATCTCCTTGATGACTAGTGAGGTTGAACATTTCTTCATATATCCGTTGGCTGCTTGTATGTCTTCTTTTGAGAATAACAGGCTATTCTTAAGAAAATAAAGACTTGGGGAAGGGAACCAGGGATAACTTTATAAGGGGAGGAAAAAAACTTGGGTGACGTCTGGGGACGTTGTACATTGTGTAGCACTCAGCCAGTGAGGAACTGGAGGAGGGATTTGCGCATTAGGAAAGAAATTGCTTGCTGTAGCCACCCTGGGTGGGCCTGTCTACCAGACACTCGATCTTGCAAGATCACCATTAATGTCTGGCTTCTGCTGTACTCTGTGCCTCCCTGTTCATTTGATTTTGGATGGGTGAGTTTGTCTCTCAATCACCCTCCACCCTCACTTCTCCCAGCCTCAGACCCCTATAGTCCTTGCAACTTGGCTGAATGGCTGCCTCCTCAAGGCAGCTCTCCAGCCTCCACGGCCCCAAACAGCACCTGCCCTGTCCAAGCCTGATCCACAGGCGTCTCCACCACCGCAGGGTTAGCTCCCACTTTTTT
>NW_007226512.1:0-485 GCF_000164805.1 Carlito syrichta
GGAATTTTTTTTTTTTTTTTTTTTTTTTTGAGTTGGGGTCTCACTGTGATGCCCAGGTTGGAGTGCAGTGGCATGATCATGGCTTACCACAGCCTTGACCTCCTGGGCCCAGCTGATCCTCCTGCCTCAGCCTCCCGAGGAGCTGAGACTACAGGCACGTGCTACTATGCCTGGCAATTTTTTTGAATTTTTGTAGAGATGAGATTGCCTAGGCTGGTCTCTAACTCCTGGGCTCAAGTAGTCATCCTGCCTTGCCCACTGAAAGTGCTAGGATTACAGGCTTGAGCTACCACGCCTGGCCTAGTTTTGTTTTTTAATATACACAATTGATTTTGTGTGTATTCTAAAAGTGTAATGGCCTAACATTTAAAAAAATTTCTAGCTGATTTTCCCAACATTCTACTGAATATTCTTCACATTAAAAGATATAGGCCGGGCTCGGTGGCTCAGCCTATAATCCCAGCACTTTGGGAGGCCGAGGTGAG
>NW_007226513.1:0-634 GCF_000164805.1 Carlito syrichta
TTCTCCCCGGAAAGAGTCCGTCCAAATACAGAGGGCCCCATGCTTTACAGTTCTCACTTGAGGGACTGGTTCCCAAAAGACTTAGCTCTGGGAGTGGTTGGGGCTCTTCATTTGTGAACTCTCTTGGAAAACAGCGAACAAAGATGAGGTTCTAAACAGGTGCAGGGGTACACGGAGTGACTACTCCCTCCATACTCAGTGCAGAGTGATCAGGCAAAAATTCCCACCTCCCAGTTTCTCCCTAGAATGGATTTGACTGCACCCCTAATATCCTGACTTTCCCAGCTGCTGCCGGTGAATCAGGGCTTTAATTAGCCTGTATTCAGGAGCTGGCAAAACAGGCCATCAGAATTTCTTTGGGAACCTGAACAAGCTTGTGGACACTTCCCAAAACTCCTTCTTCTGGCTCACTCCAGAGATAGTCAAGTCTCCAGCTAACCTATCTTTGAGAGAAAACAGAGCAAACATACACTAGGACACTGAGGGTGACAAAGAGCAAAACAACAGGATGAAAGTGTGTGAAGTCAGAATGACGGAATGCAAAGAGACCCCTCTGAGACACATTATAATCAAATTATCAAAAGTTAAATTTAAAAAGAACATATTAAATGCAGGGGAAAAAAGGCTTGTTATG
>NW_007226514.1:0-520 GCF_000164805.1 Carlito syrichta
CAAACAAACAAACAAACAAAAAACCTCAAAACGAATCAAAGACCTAAATGTAAAACATCAAACTATAATATTCTTAGAAAATGCAGGAGACACCCTTATGGAAATGGGAACTGGCAACCAATTCCTGATCAAAACCATAACTACCCATGCCATAGGCGATAAGATAAACAAGTGGGACCTCATCAAACGGAAGAGCTTCTACAAAACAAAAGACCATCAAAAGAGCATGGAGAACAGCCCACAGAATGGGAAAAAATATTTGCCAACTGTATACTGACAAAGCCTGACATTCAGGATCTTTAAGGAACTCAAATGTGCTGAAAGGAAAACAAAAACAAAAAAGTTCCACTCAAAAGTGGACAAAAAATCTGAATAGACACTTCTCAAAAGAAGATATATGGGTGGTCAACAGACACATGAAAAAGTGTTCAGCCTCACTCATAATCAGAGAATGCAAATGAAAACCACATTGAGATACCATCTAACCCCAGTAAGAATGGCCATTATTAATAAAACAAAC
>NW_007226515.1:0-586 GCF_000164805.1 Carlito syrichta
TAGAAAATGCAGGAGACACCCTTATGGAAATGGGAACTGGCAACCAATTCCTGATCAAAACCATAACTACCCATGCCATAGGCGATAAGATAAACAAGTGGGACCTCATCAAACGGAAGAGCTTCTACAAAACAAAAGACCATCAAAAGAGCATGGAGAACAGCCCACAGAATGGGAAAAAATATTTGCCAACTGTATACTGACAAAGCCTGACATTCAGGATCTTTAAGGAACTCAAATGTGCTGAAAGGAAAACAAAAACAAAAAAGTTCCACTCAAAAGTGGACAAAAAATCTGAATAGACACTTCTCAAAAGAAGATATATGGGTGGTCAACAGACACATGAAAAAGTGTTCAGCCTCACTCATAATCAGAGAATGCAAATGAAAACCACATTGAGATACCATCTAACCCCAGTAAGAATGGCCATTATTAATAAAACAAACACTAGATACTACCGAGGGTGCAGAGAAAAAGGAAAGCTTGTACACTACTGGTGGGAATGCAAACTAGTCCAATCTCTTTGGAAAACAGTGTGGTGATTTATGAAAGAATGAGACATTGACCTTCCATATGACCCAGCAAT
>NW_007226516.1:0-821 GCF_000164805.1 Carlito syrichta
TTTCCCAGGCCAGTTTAGTAACCAGAACATAATTTGTATATGAAACATGTTTACTATATTTTGTCCTCTCCTCTAGAAAGGTGGGAACCAGATGGAAAGCAGGCTTGACCCTGCCGTGTGCCCCAACAAGGTGATGTCAATGGGCTGCCACAACAGGCAGTCTCTTTGCTATGTGTGTTCTAGTTGGGTTTGGTCAGGGGGGGACCAGCAGGAGTGCAGAGAACAGGAGGAGAGTGAGATGGGACATTTGCTCAGAGCTAGGCTCATTCTGTTTGGTTGCCTCCCTTGGATGAAGCCCTTGAAAGTCCTGTCCACGGCAGCAACCCTCCCAGTCGCCCCTCCCTTACCCTGTCTCTGCTTACTGAGGGGTGTGATGGTGCCTCTCTGCTGTTGTCCTGGGATCCATGCTTTCTGGTTTCCACAAACCCTTCCCATGACCTTGTAAATGGTTTCTTTATTTAACTCTCCTCAATTACCCATTTTGAGTCACTTTTTCTCACTAGGGTCTTGACTGATATATCCCCTATATAAATTTGGATACAGAGAAAAAGTCAAAAGGGGCTTCTAACAGGTCAGGTAGCCAAACAGCATCTACTGAATTGTGACCTAATAGGGTAGTTTCATACGTTTCGAGGATGAATCACTGTATCAGACACATCTCTGTTACTGCTCTCCGTCTTTCTAATGCTCTCCAGAATGACCTTTGCAGGCTTTTACATTTATTTTAATGATGCAGCCATCACACAAAATACTTTTGGAATTTTAGAATACCTGTTTGAAAATTATCTTTAGAGACAGTTTAAATTAGAGTGATCTTACCA